>NC_081416.1:185936113-186236113 GCF_949786415.1 Peromyscus eremicus | reverse complement strand
CTAAAAAAAGCATGTGTTTGTTTTCTTTCAGTGGTTTTCTGAAATGTATGTTTACTAAGCCCCAAACTACATATGAAAAGAGGAGACAGTCTCAAAAGAAAAGGAGGGCGCTGGAGAGGTGGCTCAGAGTTTAAGTGTCCTTGCTGTCATTCCAGAGGGCCTGAGTTCAACTCCAAGCAACCACATGGTGGCTCACTACCATCTGTAATGAGATCTGGTGTCCTCTTCTGGCCTGCAGGGATACATGCAAGCAGGACACTGTATACATAACAAATAAATAAATAAACAAACAAATAAATAAATCTTTAAAAAACAAAAAAAGAAAAGGAGAAAACACCCTAAAATCAAAATATACACTTTCTATAAGTGTATTTACTTCAAATGTAAGCATACAAAGTGCTAGGAGTGAAGGAATTTTTTTAAAAGATTTCCTGTGAAAAAGGGTGGTCATAATTATGGTAGAAAACAGGAAAAGCAGAATTTATAAATATACAAAACAAAGAATATTAACAAATGATCAAATGGTATATTTCCAAAAAGCTATTCAACAGGAATGCATTTTATAAAAATTTTCAGATACATAAAGCAATCAATGTGAAAGACCCCAACCCTTCAGGCTTACACCCCCGAGCCTAGGAAATGAGGAACTAAAAATCTAGTTTTAAGGGCCAGCTGACTCAGCCACTACTCAACCACCCCTCCCACAATGTAACAATGTAAAAAGATTTCTGTTAAGAGATGTGCTAAACTGTGACTGGGATAGTTGCAAGTGTTCCAAGAAGGACCACTGTGACCTTTTTGTAAACTCCACTCCTGCCCTGATACTCCCCTTGAGGTTTCAGGAAGCATGTGCATGCAGACATGACTGTATCTACTCTGTGATCACCCTGTTATCAGGCCATGAAATTGTATGGGAATTGTAATCTTGTGGGTTTTGTGGGTTTTTCATTTAAAAGCAACCATATGGCTGCGATAAGAAGTGACTCTTGCTCTCAGGACAAGAGTAGCCCGTCTGTACAGTCGCTTCAATAAAAACTTCGTGCTGTTGCATCAACTGGACTGGAGTCTGGGTTCTTGGGGCGCCCACTTGAGACCCTAGATTTTGGGGTCTAACAAATTACAGAACTGTAAAGAGCAAACAGACAGTGAAGCAGGGAAGCCTCAATGTCCACCATTGAGAAAGATAACCATGGGCTGGAAAGATGGCTCAGAGGTTAAGAGCACCAACTGTTCTTCCAGAGGTCCTGAGTTCAATTTCCAGCACCCATATGGTGGCTCATAACCATCTGTAATGAGATCTGGTACCCTCTTCTGTGTACATAGTAAATAAAATTTTTTTAAAAAAAAGAGAAAGATGACCATAAGCACCACAGAAAAACAATAACAACTACCAAGCCTCCAGAGAATCATCCATATAAGAGCAAAAGATGCCCCGTCTTCTCAAACTTCAACCAGCATGCTACACTGTGGTCCTGTTAAAAATAGAACAAGTCAGTTCAAGACCAGCCTGGTCTACAGAGCAAGTTCCAGGACAGCCAGGACTGTGATAATCTTGAGATTATTCTCAGGGAATTTTCTATAATCATTTCTAAAAAGATAGAATGTGGCAAAATCAATTTGATGTCCTGTTTATACTGTTGCTTGTGCACTTCCCCCTCCCTTCACCCCTTCCTCAGACCCTCTAACATACCTGGATCCTTTGCTAACATCTCCCCTTTCTTCATCATCTGTGGCTCTTTGTTCTGCTTCATGGGTGGGCAGGACAGACCGAGCAATGTGAGACCTGCACAGCAGAAAGAGATTCCTCAGAAAACACCTAGAACTTTTCATGAAACAAAAATGAAAGATGCTAACAACTGCCAAAAGAATAGAGAGAAAATATCAAGAAAGATGTCTTTCTTTCTCTGAGAATTTTACTTTACTCTCTAAGATTGAAAAAGCAATGATATGGGATGGACCGAAGATGTGACATAAGAACACAGCATATGAAGACACATTTCTGAATGCTGTATTTACATCCCAGACTGCATACATCTCAGATGGAAAACTAATGGGAAGTAAAAGGTTTGCATAATGTCTACAACCATATGTATGGGACTTCATAAAATATATTTTCTGTCTAATTATATCTGCACTGGTTCCTCATGTGATTACTATCCACAAAGCTCTCTGAGGATGCCTAGTCTCAGGGACAAAGGCCACGCTCTTGAAGAGGCAAATTATAAAACAGGGGAGTTAGAAAGCATGGATGAATTTAAATTTCAGGAGCTTTGGAACGGCCATAATAGCAAAGAGAACCCTGTTTGCAAATAATAGAAAATGCAAAAACTCTACTAGGTTATTTTACAAATTATTTTATGACAGTCTGGCAACCATCAGATAAGTGAAAATAATCATGATAACATCCACTTCCTGGGATCTCAAACTTAACTGACAACATAACAGACCCCCCCAATTCCCAACCAAATATCTGGAATTATAATATGAGCAATACTGACTTGGGGAAAGACATTTCAGAACTCAGGATTTTGAAAGGAAATGGATGTCTCAGGAAGTCAGAGGTCAGTCAGCCCATTAACAGCCTAGTGATGAATCCACCCTGCACTATACAGATTTGACCACTAGATGGTGAAATTGTGGTTTTACTAACAGAAATAAGCTTGTCTCCTGGAAAGCATGCTAAAGGTGGATTTATATAAAGCACAGAAAATTCCTTTTGAAAACTCAGTGATGAATGTAGAAACTTGTGGCTGTCCAAGATGCAGAAAATAAACAATATGTATGGCCACAGACCTAAACAAGTCAGTTATACCATGCCATCTATGGCTCTGGGAAGACTGAAGAAGAGGAGGGAAGGAAATAAGGGTAAGGAGGGGAATGGGCATTACCTGCCATTCTCCAGATTCAACACAACTGTTGTAATCAGTAACCCAGAGCAACTGTACTCACCTGCACTGGCCTCACTCAAGACCAGTTCTAGCCACAATCAGTCTAGGAAGGGGAGAGACTCACAAGGCCTCAGCCTTTACCTCTCAACTGTGGCCATGGATAGATTTTAAGAGAAGGGGAATCACTGTCTTTAGTTGTATCTCCTCTGTGGAATCTTCTGACACATAATTCGAAACCCACATTCTCAGAGATGGTTCTGGTTAATATTGGTGGGTCAAAAACAAAATGAATTGAGAGAGACAGAGAGAGAGATTAGCTGGAAATACAGAACAAGATTGTAGAGAGTTGGGGATGAGAGTGTGTACTATAGGAAGTGCTTCAAGTAAAATGGCAAATAATAACATTCTTAATAATATTTAAAATGATCACAACAGTATGAAATTTCATTTTCAAGTCTTTATCGGGTTTGGATACAGGGAATATTAGATTCATAAAGAGTCTGGAAGCCTTGCTTCATTTTTACATCAAGGAATACTTTAAGTAGCTTCAGTACCCGTTATTCTCGAAGTTCTGACACAATTCTGTGATGAATCAAACTGGCTCTCTCCATTTTCTTTGAATCAGGTGTATTAATTGCTGCTTCACTGTTGATGCTACTTAATTATCCATTTCTTTTATGTTGCTGTAATTTTGGTATGTGTATGAATCAGGATATTTGCCCATTTCTTTTAGCGTTCGCAATAAAGTTGCCTAGAGGTGTTTAAAGTCAGGAGGCATCAGATATGCTTGTATACTTGTGTCTATTGATTAGTCTGTGCATTTGGCTTGGGGACTTCTAAAGTCATCTTGTCAAAAAATCCTGTATACACAGCTATCAGGAAGATGCTAACTAAATCTCCTTGGTCATAGTGCTTTAGGAAAGCAACAGACAAGAAACAATTATAGGAAACCATTTTCTGATTGGATTTAAGGTTCCCTTTCAGAGAGAGAACATATGTCACATTCTGAAACCTAATCAAGAACAGGTAATATGTTAGGTCATGAGCACCAAAGGGGTCCATTACTGGCTTTTTTTCTAAAAGGTCCCCATGGCAAAATTCCTTTTTTTTTTTTTTTTTGTTTTGTTTTGTTTTGTTTTTCAAGACAGGGTTTCTCTGTGTAGCTTTGTGCCTTTCCTGGAACTAGCTCTGTAAATCAGGCTGGCCTCGAACTCACAGACATCTGCCTGGCTCTGCCTCCCGAGTGCTGGGATTAAAGGCGTGTGCCACCAACGCCCGGTGCAAAATTCCTTTTTAATTGTTGCTTATATTGAAAGTAAAGTCCTGCACTCAGCCTTCATCAATCAATCTTCTTACTGAAGTGTCCAGAAGTTAGTACAGAAAACAATACTCAGTCATACTGAGATATTAAATGATGCCAGCGTCCCGTAAGTTAAGTGGGAAACCGGTATTGTGATGACTAGATCAATCTGAGGCTTTTCCTGAGGTCCTGATGGATGGAGAAGGAATACCATTCTTCCTCTGAACCCAGGAATATGCCTGGTGGAGCCAATAACAGCATTCGTTCAGATACTTAGGAGTTGTGGCTTCTGACCTACAGAGACCAACTCTTCACAACATAAGGAGCTGGAGTTATCTGTCCTAAGGCTGATGTGTGCTTGATCTCTGATGTTGTGACAGGCTGTGCTCCCCTTCTGCCATGTTGACTGGACTCCCTATACTTTGTCTCACTGTATTACATATTTTTGCTGACACTGCCCCATTCTAATTTTAGAACTGTGTATAACATGATGTACTTCTTAATGACCCTGCAGGGCATAAGAAAGAGCTTATGTAAGAACTTGTGAACCCATCTTTTCTATCTTATTTGTTCTGAACCTCTGGACCTAACCCCTTAGGAGCCTGTCAGTGAAGAACAACCCTCTGGTCCAGGTTAAAGGAACATCCTGAAAGACATAATGGAAGAAAGGAAGAGCCAGAGCCAGAGCCAGAGAATGGAGAACACACAGTGAAAAAACTTCTGGAATCAAGTATGCCTCTGTGTTTATCTGTAAAATGCCTCATGAGATTGACTCCATCAACATTTCATCAAGGCTAAGAGAGGGGCCACTGATGTCGGGAACTTAACTGCATGTCTATAGGCAATTCATAGTAGACAGTAGAGGGGTGTCTCTTTCAGAGGTGGAGCCATTTAGGACTTGGCCAGGATTCAATAAGTAACCACTTACGCATGCTCAGACAGGTAAATTTAAACTCAGAGGATCCCATTCAAAGTAAAAAAAAATAATAATAATAATAAAAATAAAAAACAGACATAAAAGGAGCAAGACTGATGATTTCATTTATGCAACTGCCTTCTGCATTATCTACATAAAAACTATTAATTGAGTCAGGATCAGGATCTCTCTAGACCAGGATCTCTCATGCTCCATAGAGTTGACATCCCAAACATTCACCCTTCCAATCACAGATGAGAAATTCATTCACCTGTTTAATGCATTGGTCTCCACTTTTGTTCAGTAACCACTTGGTTTCCTTTACAAGAAACATAATGAAATGAGAGATGAAATCAGACACACTATTCCTGATACACGGGACACTGTTACAGCGGGTCACTGAGCAACACCCATCATAGTCGGAACACGTTATGACTGATCCTGACACCAATCTCCTGTCTGAAATATCCATGCTACACACTGTTAGTCAGGGACAAAACTCTTAACTAATATGAAGCCATGTCTCCTCTGTGCTCAGAGTCCACACTCAAGGTCCTCTGGTAACTAATCTTTCAGACAAAGCAGCAGAAAGAACTCAAGAGACACAGTATCGGTGGGAATCTAAATTCCTGCAGTCACCAGACAAGTCAGTGTGCAGCTTCTTTAAAAATCAAACAAACGGCCGGGTGGTGGTGGCGGCGGCGGCGGCGGCGGCGGCGGCGGCGGCGGCGGCGGCGGCGCACGCCTTTAATCCCAGCATTCGGGAGGCAGAGGCAGGCGGATCTCTGTGAGTTCGAGGCCAGCCTGGTCTACAGAGCGAGAGCCAGGAAAGGCGCAAAGCTACACAGAGAAACCCTGTCTTGAAAAAGCAAAAAAAAAAAATCAAACAAACACCGGGCAGTGGTGGCGCATGCCTTTAATCCCAGCACTCAGGATGCAGAGACAGGCGGATCTCTGTGAGTTCGAGGCCAGCCTGGTCTGTAAAGCGAGATCCAAGAAAGGTGCAAAGCTACACAGAGAAACCCTGTCTCGAAAAAACCAAATCAAACAAGCAAAGAATTCATGTAAGTTTCAACCGTCTCACACATGTGGTTCTGCATGAAATTACTTATTATCGTACATTCCTGCACTGTTGAATAAATACTCACTGATCAACATGCATATAACAGCAACAGCAAACCAAAACAAATTAGATACATGACATATGAACAGTAACAGTACACTAGCATGTTCTTATTCAAACACAGGAACAAAATCAGTAAGAAGGCTTCTATTTTCTAAAGAGTCTAAGCAAACTGTTTATGAACAAAGTAATCCAAAATATATATGAAATTGAGAAAACACAGCATTCAAACCCTTCAAAAGATTAAACCAAGATTTTAAAATCAGTTAAAATTATTTCAGTGGAAATCACTGAGAAACAACAGGAAAAATCAATGAGAAGACAATATAGACAGTTTAATACTCTGCAGAGATACTAAGAAATTCTTATCAGAGTCCTGCTAGCATTTTATCAGGAAATGAGTAAACAGACCACAAAATGAACAGAATATGAAGGAACTACTAAAACCATCACAGTTAGGAAATCAGGAAACAAACTTTGAGGCAAAAATTGTCCTAATTTCACAGTATGTGTAAATGAAAGTAATGAAATGTGTATAATATTGATATGAACACAAAAATGTGACACAGATGAAATAAGGACATCATCATACAAATGCAGTCAGATACATTGTATTTTCTCCTATTAGTTATAACATAGAAAGTCAGTAATGTGTACAATAGGATAATCATGAGATGATTTACAGTACAATATTCCAGAACCATTCCTATAGAAACATAATGTGGCAAAACAGTTTGGTTCCTAGCACCCTCATGGTACTACACAATAGATTTTAACTCCAGTTCCATGGGATCCAATGCTCAATTGTAAATTCTACAGGCAGGAGGTATACACAAAACATATGCATACATTCAAGCAAATACACTTCCCCACAAAAAAACAAATGTGAAATGTAATTTTAATGATAGATATTTTCTGCTGGATGGTGGTGGTGCATGTCTTTAATCCCAGCACTCAAGAGGCAGAAGCAGGCAGATGTCCATGAGTTTAGGCCAGCCTGACCTACAGAAGGAGTTCTAGGACAGTCAAAGCTATACAGAGAAACCTTGTGTCAAAAACAAAAAAACAATAAAAGATACTTTCTAAAATAGTCATAGCCTGTATTGAAATTTCTATCTCTGTAAATCAGAATGACATAATAGTCTCAGAGTCAACAAACTTTTAGGGAATATTAAGATATACATTTGAGGTCTAGATGCAGTTTAAGAACTCTGTGTTGATATCAAATAGCACCCCAGTGTCATATCTCAGATGGTGATGTTATGATGAGCAAAACTTTGCTTCTAAATTCTACAACTGTCAGACTTGCTGCACTACTGACACTAGAATAATCCTGTCTGCAGCTACATCTCAACTGACTCTATTCTAACATTCTCAAAAAGTAGAATTTGCAGTGTTACATACTGACTCCATCATGAAATTACACCAGAAATGTAAACCTGGGGACTGGAGAGAGAGCTCAGGGGTAAAGGACACTTGTTGTTCATGAAGAGAAACAGTCTAATTCTCTCTAGACACAAGGCAACTTACGATTTTGCCTAATTCCTGTGCCATGCATTTGGTGACTACCTCAGGGCTCCATGGGCATCATGCACACATGCTGTTCACATAAAAACATGTAGATGAACACTCCTATACTTAATTTTTTTAAAGAAATTAAACAGAAGTCTATCTATCAAAACTTCTCTTCAGAATCTCTACCAACAAAAAAACATCGCTACAGGGTCAGGAAAAACATAGGGTAGGGGAGCCTAGGTTCAATTGCCAATATTCACATAGTGGCTCACAAGTATCTATAACTACAATTTCAGGGGACCCAAAACCCTTACATAGGCATAGACACAGGCAAATACCAATGTACATAAAAATAAAAATAAGTAAATACTGTAAAACAAAAAGTAAAACTTAGGATACATTCTAGGCAAGCACTCTACCACTAAGCTAAATCCCCAACCCCAAAGGAAATTTTTTTGTTGTTGTTATTGTTTTGAGACAGGGTTTCTCTGTGTAGCTTTGGAGCCTGTCCTGAAGCTCGCTCTGTAGACCAGGCTGGCCTTGAACTCACAGAGAGACCAGACTACCTCTGCCTCCCAGTGCTGGGATTAAAGGCTTGCGCCACCACCACCCAGCTTCAATGATTTCTTATTGAAGAACTTTAGGGTAAATATGGGAGAGCAGATGGCCCTTATCACTACCTTAATTCTCAGTAGATCTTACCCAGTCACAGGCCAGAGGCATTCTATGTTTCTTCCCCATGAGTTCATCAGAATTGCTCTACTTTTTCCATAATTTTGGAATGAGGCTCAAATTTTGTAAATGATCAAATATGAACAAAAATCAAGAGAATTTTCAAAGACCAAGATAAATAAAAAGAACTTTAAAAAATCTCCAGAAACCAAATACAGGTATTTATAAATTCCTTGAGGAATTTAGAAGATACTCAATGAGCTAAGGAAGAAAAATAACAAGTAAATGAAGTGAGGAAATTCACAGTATAAAAAGAGCATTAAAGCAATACAGAGACATTCTGGCTCTAGTGGTGCACACCCTTAATCCCAGCACTCTGAGGCAGTGGCAGGCAGATCCCAGTGAGTTCAAAGCCAGCCCAGTCTACAGGGTGAGTCCCAGGACAGCCAAGACTACACAAAAACTCCTATCTTGAAAAACCAAAATAAAATAGCCTTTTAAAAAAAAAAAAAAGAAAGAAAAATCAATACAGGGCTGGAGAGATGGCTCAGCGGTTAAGAGCACTGGCTGTTCTTCCAGAGGTCCTGAGTTCAATTCCCAGCAACTACATGGTGGCTCACAGCGGTCTGTAATGAGATCTGGTGCCCTCTTCTGGCCTGCAGGTGTATATGCAGACAGAACACTGTATACATAATAAATAAATAAATAAATCTTTAAAAAAAAAAAAAAAGAAAGAAAGAAAAATCAATACAGGGCTGGAGAGATGGCTCAGTGGTTAAGATCACCGACTGCTCTTCCAGAGGTCCTGAGTTCAATTCCCAGCACCAACATGGTGGCTCACAATCACTTGTAATGAGATCTGGTGCTATCTTCTGACTTGCAGGGACACATGCAGGCAGAATACTGTATAATAAGTAAATAAATTAACAAATAAATAAATCTTTTTTAAAAAAAAAAAAAGCAATACAAAGACAACAAAATGTGTCTCTGAAAGCTACAATACAAGGAAACAGGAGAGAAATCCTCAACTTTGAGGAAGGAAAGAAACATCACTCAACATCTCCACTAATCCTTCCCAGCAGAAACACATGGAGAATTCATTCTCCCAACCCAACAAAAAGGGGGACCTGATGAGCAGCAATAGAAAGGGGATACGTTGTCTCTGAAGGTGGTTCCAAGAGAAGGTCAGAGAAACCGACAGCAGCAACATGGAATATGACAGCAGCGTAAAGATGAAAGTGAAATACAGCAACATCAAAAGCTCCAGTGAACTTGTGTTCATGAACTATTTGGAGTGCAAACATGACCTTTCTCATCATAACAGAACCTGGTCAAAAGCAATGATAAGGAAGGTCACAGGCCCTAGGCAGGGACCACTACCGATATTTGCTGTATGTACAAATACTCAACCTGCCTTTAAATGGCTCAGTTCACTCCCATATCCAGGGTGCTGCTTTCAGCCTGGGTCAAACAAACTTTGTTTTCAGTGGGCAACAGTCATGTCAGAGACTCACAACTTTTCAAATACTGAGAACAATTGACTGCTTAACACACAGTCAATAAAGGGAAATCCGTATTACAACATCAAGTATTTTTTTCAGTGAAATTTTCCATAATCATTAATGAAACAGAATCTGCCAAAACCCAATTTCATGTCCTGTTCCTACTATCATTTGACACCTAGCCCACCCCTTCCTCATTCCTTGTAACATACCTGGATCCTTTGCTACTGCCTTGTCTCTCTTCACTATGAAGGGCTCTTTGATTCAGTGAGCAGGACTCACTGAGCAATGTGAGACTTGCATATGAGGAAGGGAATCTTCAGAAAGCACCTGGAACTTTCCACGGAACAAAAACAAAAGAAGAAAACACCTGCCAAAGGATAAACACGAAGGAGAGAAAATATCACGAAAAACGTCTCTTTGTCTCTGAGGATCTCACTTTATGGGATGTGAAACCTCATTCACACACACCTCACACACATGCAGAGTGGTCTGTCCAAGAACCCTAAGAAAGAGCAAAGGAGACTGCAAGAAAATTACTCTGCCCCTCAGAGCCAGACTGCTGCACTTCTCCAAGATGAGATCTCTGAAAAAAAGCCCTGAGAGCAGGGTCCAGGCATTCCCACTCCTCCTACAAGAAGTCCACAGTCACAGCACTGAATGTCAACAAACCATCACATAAAAAACAACACTTTTGCCACATGAGCAAGGGCAGAGTGCATTTCTAGAACAAGGAGACATTTTTATGATGTAGGTGTCCAATCATAAATATTCAAAAGGCGCTTTCTAGTTTTGTGTAGCCTGATAATGTCTTCTCACAGCACGTATATGGGGCTTGCCTGGACCTTGTCAGAGGGCAAAATACTCCTGTCAAATGGCTAACTGAAGTACCCATTAACATATCAAGCTGACATTTTTGGTAGGTGCTCTTTTGGCCACTAGGCTCCAGGTTCCTCTCTTGGCCTCCACCTCTCTCCCGTCTTCTCTTCATTTCTCCTCTCCTCTTCTCTCCCCTCTCATGGACCAGTTCATTCTGGGCCCTTCCAGATGCCTCTGGCTATTTTCTCCCTCATACCTACAATAAACCTTCTCCTCTACCACATTTAAAGTAGTCGTGTCCTCATTTATCATCAGACCTAAGGTGTAATATCAACAACTAAGCACATGAAGACATTTCTTATAGAGTGCATACATCTCAGGTGAAAAATTAATAAGGAGTAAAACTTTGTTCACTAAATATTACTATTTACAACTATAACTGTGTTGCTTTATAACGTATATTTTCTGATTCAATCAAATCTACAAAGGTTCTTCATGTGACTAAAATCTACAAAAGCTCTCTTGGGGAAGCTTATTCCTCGGGTCAAAGGCCCCTCTACTGGATAGGTAAGTAGTGGACCGGGGAGATAAGAAACCATGGATTTATTTCAAATCTAGCTTGGTAACTGGTACAGTATCAAAGAAAACCCGTTTGCAAACTACAGACACTGCGACGAGATTATTTCGTGAAAACATTCTGGCAACCATAAAACAAAAAATCACGATCAACCCCACTTCATAGGATCTCGACCTTACCGACAACGGAAAGACATCCACAGCAGAACTCCAGAGCCGGCTTCCTTATGAACAGCAGAGAAACTGCTCGCTCCCCCGGTCCCTCCCCTCCCGTGTCCCAGCCCCGCAGCTCCTCTGACCTGGGAGGTTCCAGGGCCGCCGGGCTGCGGTTCCCGCCACTGCGCTGCTGACTGGTGACTTTCCCAGGCCGCCCCGCGCGGAGACTGCGGCTCCGGGGAGGTTTCAGGTCCCCGCGACACCCCGCCGGGTCCTCCGCTCCCAGGCCTTGAGGACGCTGCTCCGGGAGTCCAACAAGGAAGGGTGAAATTTCCTGTCCCTTCAGCCTGGTTCCCTGAAGCAGCTCCGCCTGGCCCCGCCCAATACATCGCTGCTTCCGGTTACGTGATTCTTTCCAAACACCAACCTCTGACTCTTTTTCTTACTTTGTTATGGAAGTTCACCCTGCTGTTTCTTTTTTCCTAAAGGCCAATGGTCAGGCAGGTGTCCCCGCCCATCGGTCTCAGGCTGCCTTCCACACAGCTCCAGCTGTCAGGCTGCCCTGGACCCGCTCTGCACAGCCTCCCCACGTGCTCGCTGCCAGCCTGAACCAGAACTGCATCTAGGAGGACGCTGCACCCCGGTATCTGACCCTGTGCTCTGACCCCATCAGATACAAGTTATCCCGCCTAAGTTCTCATATTGGGATACCACCTTTCTGGGTTAAAATGCACAGCAAAAGAAAACAAACGCCCCAAATCCTGATGTTCAAGTCCCATTCCCAAAACAAATTAAAACTAAAATAAAACTCCCTAGGCTCAAAATACAAACCATATCTGTATCCCCTAAGGAAAGAAGTTAAATGATATCCAATATACAGAACTCAAAAACCAGAGTTATGTCCAAAATGGTCAAAAGATGGAAAGCATGTGAATCAACTCAAAAAAGATTGGGGAAAAAAATTATCTGTGGGCAAGAAAACATTAGCAAATGCCTGAAGGATGTGAAGACATTGTAGGATGTGAAAATTAAATTCAGTAAGTACTTAGAAACTCCGAAAAAAATCCAAACTGAAATGAAACTGTATCGCCACAAGCTACTACCCGTTCACCATGTCCCACCAAGGGGCTGAGGATTAAAACAGAGACAGGATGGCGGCTGGTCATTCCTCTATGTAGAATGCCCTTTACTGAAGGAGAGAAGAGCCCTTAAATACAGGCTTACAGCACAGTGGGAGAACCTGGAGGGCAGAATTTGCTATAGATGTTTTACATTCTTGCATCCTAGCTGTTTACACCAAAATGCAGGATACACAAACAAGGAACCTCCCTTAAACTCTTTAGGAGGAAGGAAACCTGCAGGGAATTAGCATAGGGAGGATATCCCATCAAGGTCAGCAAGCAAGGCAACAGCCACCCAAGGAAGGGGTGGGGGTGGGGTCAGGACCCAACACGAAACAAGAAAGAAAAAATGAAAAAATTCGAATAATAATAACTCAAATAGATCAATGAAGTAGGAGACAGAATATCAGGCCTGAAGATAAGGTAGAGCAGCTGGATGGCTCAGAGGAAATAAAGAATTAAAATAAAAATGCTCCATGCAAGTAGCACTAGTTAAAGTTAAAAGAGTTCTATCTGTATATTCTACACTTATTTGAAATATTCTAAATTTTTGAAACTGTAACTCATTCTGGAGAGCTTTCCCGGGAAGCTGGATTATCATTTCCATCACTATACAAATGAAGTGACACTAAAAAGCCATCTTAATCCTTCCCTCACAGAACTCCACTACTGCCACTCAAATATCCAGAATTACACTATTAGCAGTGTTGACTTGGGGGAAGACAATTCAGTAACTCCGGGTTTACAAAGGAAATGGGGCCAAGTGGTGGTGGCGCATGCCTTTAATCCCGGCACTGGGAGGCAGAGCCAGGCGGATCTTTGTGAGTTCGAGGCCAGCCTGGTCTACAGAACGAGATCCAGGACAGGCGCAAAGCAACACAGAGAAACTCTGTCTTGAAAGAAAGGAAGGAAGGAAGGAAGAAAGAAAGAAAGAAAGAAAGAAAGAAAGAAAGAAAGGAAATAGTATCTCCGGAAGTCAGTGGTCAGTCAGACCATTAACAGCCCAGGGCTGAAGTCATGCTGTGCTGTGAGATGGGGATGTTGTGCTTGTGCTAACACAGAAACAAGTTTGTCTTCTGGGAAGGATACTGAAGGTGCTTTTATGGAAAACACAGAAAATTCCTTTTGAAAACTCAGGGGTGAATGTAGAAGCTTGTGGCTGTTCAAGATGCATAAAATAAGCCATTGAAATGGGCACAGCCTTAAACAGCTCAGTTACACTATCCCATCAATGCTCTGGGAATATTGAGGAAGGGGCAGTGGGAAGGAAATAAGAAAACATGGGAAGGGCTAGGACATGTCATGCTCTAGACTCCACAGAGCTGTTGTAATCAGTAACCCAGAGCAACTGTACTCACCTGCACTGGGCTCAGTCAAGGCCAGCCCTGGACACAATCAGTCTAGGAAGAGCAGAGGCTCAGAGGGCCCCACCCTTATAGTTCTCAACTGTGGCTATGGAGAGATTTTAGGAGAAGGGGAATCACTGCTGCAGGCCACAGAAATATATCATAAGAACTCAGCTAGTTATGGCAAAGTCACTACCTGAAGAGACCAAGGAATTCCTTCAGAGGAAGCCAAATTCAAATTCCAAGGAGCTTTTCATGTTACTTGGCTTGATATAGATCAGCTGTCTTCTGCTATGAAAATCATGTGTGCCTTCATAGTTTTCCCAATTGATTTTTCCCTAAGAAGGGCTAACAGTATGGACTGATCACTCTCTGAACATACACATTCAAGGTATTTGGAGAACAGCCTCAGGAAAGGCTTTCAAGGACTAACAGTAACAACAGTCCACATGCTAGTCTCCCGATTTAAGGTAAATTCCACAAGGAGACACTGCTTTACACAATTTAGCTCGGATCCTCCTTTCTTACAGCCTTACTAATTTTATAGACCTCTAACTCTTTACCTAACCACTTCTAGGAATATTTAGATAACTTTCTGTGCTGACAGCTATGCTCAGCCAGAACCCCAGCTCAAGCCTCCCTGTAATTATCATCACTGGCAGCATCCAGCCAGGTCCATCCCCAGATGGAGGAAAGTACCTTATCAGAGATACCTCTGTACTCTCTAAGAACAGACTTAAGCATCCAGGCTACCCATTTGAGAAGGCCTGGTGGATGTGCCAATTAAGCTTTACTTCCTGCTTTCCCAAACCTTACCCCTAGTTCCAGATCTCCCTTTAACTTTCACCAGAGGCATCTAGCTCTACGCAGGTTGCCTAGTGACTGAGCACACTTTCCCGGACCTTGCAGAAAAACAGCAGATAGCTTGGACAGATAGGAGCTACAGAAAAAAAGAAGGCAGTTTTATTTTCTCCCATTGACCTAGCAACTTATAGATTCTTAACATTTTCTACCAATCACGTTTAAGACTGTAGTTGAGCACGTAAGATCGCTCTTCTTAGATATTACCCAAATTTAGCCTTTAGTTAATTCATTTCCCCATTGGTCACTTCCCTTTGGGGTTGCAAATGATAATTAACAATTACTGCCCCTCTATGTGATTCTTATCACCCCTCCTTTGGACCCCGGAAGCCTGGCTTTGCACTGCCAAGGGATTACCGCTTGTAAGTGTATATATACCTCGACTTCCAGGGCACAGGAAGAAGAAGATTTGGAAGAGTAAATGACTGGACTAAGAGCTTCGTATGCTGAGATTCTATTTCCCAAAAATAGTCCTCACCATTCGTATTTCTCTCTCCTGAGTGCCTGAGATGTATAATATTAAGGCTGGTCCCTCTAATGTTATACAAGTATTATCTTTACTTGTGATTCTTCTACTAAGTCTAACAGTGTGTAACAGTGTCTGTTTTCTCACATTCACATCAGAATTTGTTATTTATCCTGGCAATGGTCATTCTAACAGGGTGAGATGGAATCTTTAAGATTTAGTCTGCATCTACCTGATAGCTATGTATACAGAAGTGTTTGTCAACATGACTTGAAGAGTACCCAAGCTAACTGCACAGCCTAATCAGGAGACATGAGTGTACAAACATACCTGATACCTATTGACTTTAAAGCCTTCATGGAACTAAACTAGGAAAAGCTAAAATAAATGATCAAGGGGTTGGGGATTTAGCTCACTGGTAGAGGGCTTGCTGCTTGGACCTCATCCACGGGTGTGTGTGTGGGGGAAGTGATCAAATATTCTGATTTATACCACACACCAAAATTACATCAACATGAACTAACTCGACAGGTTTATAAGCAGCAACAACAATGAAGCAGAAATAAGTGCACCATGATGAAAACGAAAACCCTAGGGACAGATTGGATCCTCACAGAATTATGTTAGAATATCAGAGGATAACTGATACTGAAGCTACTTAAAGCATTCCTTGATGTAAAATGGAGGCAAGGATTCCAGATTCAGTATGAAGTTAAAATTAGCTGATAACAGCCAGGTGGTGGTGGCACACACCTTTAATCCCAGCACTTGGGAGGCAGAGCTAGGCGGATCTCTGTGAGTTCAAGGCCAACCTGGGCTACAGAGTGAGTTCCAGGACATGCACTGTTGTGCCCAGATCGTGACCCCCAGAGAGACCACCAAAGACAAGCATGCCGGAATGCAAAAGCAAGGTTTAATTCCGGATATCCAAAAGCAATACAAGCCTAGGCAGGGACTTCGTCCAATACATCCAACGCAGTGGAGGCTGGAGGAAGTGCCCGCCTGTCTGCAAGCTCAGCTTTTAAAGGGAAAAATCACAAGGTTACATCATTTAGGGGTGCTAGTACGGGTACAATTCTGATTGGCTCGCTTCTAGGGTCTTTCTAGAAATCATGGCTTAATCTAACTTCTAAGGGAGTGGTTGCCCGCCACCGTTTCTCATTGGCTGCCCTTAGGTGGGGGCATTTTTATGGTCAGTTACCCTGGAAACCAGGGAGAGGACATTCCATAGTCTGGCAGGCATTACCTCGTGACTACCTTGTGACTCTGTACTTTTATACTTCCTGGTTTGTGGAATCTGAACTGACTTGTTTCAGTAACTAATGGCCTATTCCCAAAAGGAGAAATCTTAGGCCTTAATTTTAGGGTGAAAGCATTTTGGTCTTATTTCTAAGATGGCTCATTTTGGTCTCACAGAACCAAAACTACACAGAAAAACCCTGTCTCAAAAACAAAACCAAAAAAAAAAAAAAAACCTAATAACAAACCAGATAAAGTGGAAAAATTAAAAATTTTAACTTTTATTATTATCTTTTTGCCATTTCACGTGATATACCTTGCTTATTACACACTCTGATCCCTTACTCCATACAGTCCTGGCCCATACACATCCTTCTCTCTGTCTCCCTCCCTCTCTAACCCCATCTCTCCCTCTCCCTCATTCCATAACTCTCTCTCATGTTCATTTCTACTCATTTTGCTTTTGACTCACCAAGATTAACCAGGGCCATCTGTGAGAATGTGGGTTTGGAGCTGTTTTGGAGCCTGTTGGACTTAGCAGAAGAGACACAAGTAAAGACAGTGATTCCCCTTCTCCTAAAATCTCTCCATAGCCACAGTTGAGAACTATAAGGGAGGGGCCCTCTGAGCCTCTGCCCTTCCTAGACTGATTGTGTCCAGGGCTGGCCTTGACTGAGCCCAGTGCAGGTGAGTACAGTTGCTCTGGGTTACTGATTACAACAGCTCTGTGGAGTCTAGAGCATGACATGTCCTAGCCCTTCCCATGTTTTCTTATTTCCTTCCCACTGCCCCTTCCTCAGTATTCCCAGAGCCATTAATGGGATAGTGTAACTGAGCTGTTTAAGGCTGTGCCCATTTCAATGGCTTATTTTATGCATCTTGAACAGCCATAAGCTTCTACATTTACCCCTGAGTTTTCAAAAGGAATTTTCTGTGTTTTCCATAAAAGCACCTTCAGTATCCTTCCCAGAAGACAAACTTGTTCTTGAGTTAGCAAAGTACAACATCTCCATCTCACAGCACTGGGTGACTTCAGCACTGGGCTCTTAACGGGCTGACTGACCACTGACTTCCTAAGACACCTATTTCCTTCTAAATATTCAGTCCCTGAAACGTCTTCCTCTAAGTCAACATTGCTAATAGTGTAATTCTGGATATTTGAGTGGCAACAGTGGAGGTCTGTGAGGGAAAGATGAAGTTGACTTTTTATGGTCACTTTATTTGCATAGTGATGAATTTATCCAGCTTTCCAGTAAAACTCCCCAGAATGAGTTACTGTCTCAAAAATTTAGACTATTTCAAGTAAATATAGAACATACAGGTGAGACTTCATATTTACCTTTAGCTAGTGCTACTTGCATGGAGCATTTTTATTTTAATCCATTACTTGCTTTGACTGAGCTATTTAGTTCCTCTACCTTATCTTCAGGCCTGATGCTCTGTCTCCTACCTGATTGATCTCTTTGAGTTATTATTAGGCTTATTGCGTTTTTCATTTCTTGTTTCATTTCAGTTTGAAGTTTTTTTTCAGTGTTTCTAACTACTTATTGAATTCACTTTCAATTCTAACAGTATCTTCACCTCCTTCAGGCATTTGTTAGCGTTTTCTTGCCCAGGAATCATTTTGTTTCTATCTTTGAGTTGCATCGCATGATTTACACGTTTTGACTATCTTGAACACGACTCTGGTTTTTACCATTTCACTTTCTCTCCTTAGGAGATACAGATATGGTTTGTGCTTTGAGCGAAGGGTGTTTTATCTTAGTTTTAATTTGTTTTGGTGTGGGAGACTTGCCACTTTTAAAGCCATTTTATGATTGCTTTAGCTGTATTAGATACTAACTTCAAGGTAGGACTCCTGTCCTAATGGTTTCCTGTGTTCAGTACATTCTGCTTCTACAGTCAAGAGGCTTTCCGCTCTGGGATGGTTGCTTAGATACCCGTTTTTGCAAGAGTTAGAGCTTCTTCACTCCCCTTGCCCTATATCTACCCTGAGATGTTCTTGAATAAATGAGACTTGATCAGAATCCTGTCTTGTCTCCATCTCTCCTGTCCCTTGTCTCCCACATTCTCACTCCCCCTCTTGACTTACCTGCAGGTCAGGACATTTTGGGAATAGGACTTGAGCATCAGAATTTATGGTGTTGGTTGTCTTTTGCTGTGTGTTTTTAAGGCAGGAAGCTAGTATCCCAAGATGAAAAGTTATGGAGGATAACTCATATCTGAAGGGGTCAGAACCCAGCGTGGGGATCAGGTAGTGTGGCGCATCGTCCCGTCCTCGTAGATGCAGGTCTGGTCTAGGCTGGCAGCAAGCATGTGGGGAGGCTGTGCAGAGTGGATCTAGTGTTGAAGCTTGCCAACCAGTCAGCTGGGTATCTGTGTGGAGGCATGAGGATTGTAGAGACAATGAAGGAGACAGAAAAGTGTCAAGAGGACTGCCAGTCGATGCCTGACAGTCCTGCGTTTATTTCACAGCCCGCTTTTACACAGTCATGAAGGACAGAAGTAGAACAATGCACAGCACAGGTATTCAACTACTATCTATCCTGTCCTTGAATCAAGGAACAGGCAATTTCATTTTCTATCTCCATGTACCTCCAGCTGGCGTCAGCAGCCTGCATTTAACTAGATAGTATGTTCCTTCTTGTGAGCTGATCAGGACTTTCTCACAGGCCTGAAGCAAGCAAGCTTGAACTCTATTGACTCAGAATAGACTTTCAAATTCAAACTGGGGAACTGAGTCAGTTGTGGGCTGTCACAGTCCAGGACAGCTTGACAGCTGGAGCTGTGTAGAGGCAGCCTGAGACCGAGTAGGAGGGGCTCAAATGAAAATAGAAAGAGGGTATGAAGTTGGTTTTGCCACATTCTATTTCATTAAAAACGATTTTACAGAAATCTACTGAGAATAATCTCAGGATTGTCCTATTGTATGTGTTTGAAGACTTTTTATATAAGATTTAATGCTCAGAGACAAATCTAATTTTATTTGATTTTTACTTGTGAGTGATGTTGTCCCTCTTCCATTCACACCACTGGTTGTGTTTTTATACCAATACTAAGTGTTCGTTACTATCATTTTATTTTGCTGTTTAGTTAGAACCATTGAAGTCTCCTGGTTGTTCTGCACGCAGAGTTTTTGGAGCATCCTTTAGTTTCTTCGGGTTCTGTGCCTGATAGGCTTAATTTCTCTATTTCCTAAAATAATGCCAGCAGGATTTTGATAAGATTTGCTTGCTATTTCTGCTGAGTGTTAAACTCCATCTTCATTGTCTTCCCTTTGATATCCTGGATTGTCTGTCTTCAACACTCCACAGTTTGCCTTAATACAATTTTTAAATATTTTGAAATTACCTATGGGTTTGAATTCTCTCGGAATTTATGAAGTCCTGTGGTTTCTCACAATTTTATTAATTTTAGGAAGATTTTCTCCATTTATATAAAAATGCCTGTAAGGTATTGCTACAAATTATTTAGAATCCTTACTATACACAAATATCCTTTTATATTTCTTCACGTTTTAATTAGAGTATGCCATCAGTGAGTCAGTATTCACATGTCTTTTTTGAATTCTTCTCTTTTCTGTCTACTGGTGATGTCAGCATTCACGGTTCTTGGAGCAGCCACTTTTAAAATGTTGATCTTTACTAGGTTTGAAGACTTGTTCTATTTTGAAGATATAACCACACTGGAGCATGCTGATTGAAATTTGAGAAGAGTGGGAGTTTGCTGCTGTTGTGTAAATGATTCTCTATAGTGCTGCTAGGCGTTATTGGTTTTCTGTGCTGTTGTTCATGGTCCCCTTTCTCAATGGTGAACATTGAAGCTTCCTGAATTGTTGTCTCTTTGCTTCTTACCATTCTGTCATTGATTGCTTTGTATATTTGGAAACTGTTTTATGAGGTGAATTCATGTTGATCACATAGCTTTCTGGAAATGGGTATTTGATCATTTGCTAATAGCCTTTGCTTTGTATATTTATAGATTCTGCTTTTCCTCTTACCTACCATAATTATGACCTATCCTCTTCACAGAAAATCTTTTTTAAAAAATTCCTCCCTTCTTAGCACTCTGTATCCTTACATTTGAAGTAAATACTTTTATAGAAAATGTATATTTTGATTTAGGATGTTTTCTCTTTTTCTTTTGAATTGGTATTCTATTTTCATGTTTGGTTTGGGTACTATTATCCATCCATTTCAAGAAATCACTGAAAGAAAATATAAACATACTACTAAGTTAAATTTTCTCTCTTATGTTTCTTTTTCTGAGTTCCTTCTTACACTGTTTATATTTGCAGTATATTTCATTCCTTTATAGACTTGAGTAGCATCTTCTCTAGGTTTTCTCTTTGCTTGTTTGGTTGTTCAAGAAGCTGCACACTAACTTGCCTCTTGGATGCAGTAAGTTGGATTCTCACTGACACTGTGTTTCTGTATTCTTCCTCCTGCATTATCTTTAGTGTTTGCTATTGTTTAGGACCTTGAGTATACACATGGACTGGGCATAGAGGAGATCTCCGTGCACATTAGATGAGCATTTTCTTTATTATTGTGGAAAATGTAATATGTACATTTTGGCTGTTTCAACTGCTTTGAGCATGGTCTTTTTTTTTTGTCTTATTTATTGATTGCAATATTATTTATTTTCTTTTTTCTTTCTGTTTTAACTTCTTGGTAAAGTGTGGGTATTTATGTATTGTACTAAGTAAGTTTGCTAATAAATTTATCCATCCTGTGGGCTATTTTTTCATACTGTCAGGTATTACCATTTCTATGCAGTTCTTCATTTACACACAGTAAAGATTTCTCCAATTCATTGCTTTGGAGCCAATTTCGTTCTTTTATATGTGGATATTTACTTTTCCCTACAACACTGGCTGATGAGGCTGCCTGTTCTGTAACATAAGATTCTGGTGTTTTGGTGAAATTCATTTGGTCACAGCAGGTTGGATTGTTTCTGGATGTGCTGCTCTTCTTGCTTTGGGTGTCTGCTCTTCTGCCGCCGCTATGGTGCTGTTGTTCCCATGGATCTGCAGTGTCATCTGAAATCACAGCTAGGATGACTCAAGCTGTCCTCTGTGTATCTGGGGTTGCTCTGCACTCTTAGGATCCTTGTGCTTCCATGTAAATTTGTAGGAGTCTCTTTACTGTACCTGTGCATTGTCGTGGGTTTTGAGTTAATTATATAAATCCTTCAACACTGTCATTTTCACAGTAATGCTTTGTGTTCCATGTACATGCACATTTTCTCATCTTCCAGTGTCATCCTCAGTTCCTTCTGTGAATTCAAGTTTGTATTTACATATCTCTCTTGTGCTTGCTTAGCTTTTTCTTGTGGTTTTTTTTTTTTTAAAGATTTATTTATTTATTATGTACACAGAAGAGGGCGCCAGATCTCATTACAGATGGTTGTGAGCCACCATGTGGTTGCTGGGAATTGAACTCAGGACCTCTGGAAGAGCAGTCGGTGCTCTTAACCTCTGAGTCATCTCTCCAGCCCCCTTCTTGTGGTTTTTTTTTTATTGTTGCTTACTGTTCAGTTTTAATTAAATAAATAGGAGCAGTAACAGACAGCATAAATCTTTCTAATTGATTGGTTATATAGATGATAAAAAAGAAAATTTCTGTCTCCAAACACATTGATATCTCCCCTTGATTTCTATTTGTATAAATTTGTTTAATTTTTATAATTAACAATATGGATATTTAATGATTGCATAAGTTTTTCCATTCACCATTACCCCTTGGGTAGATATGTTTTCTTCCTAGTTGTCGTACTCATATTTTTTATGTATGATTTGGGAAGGTTTGGGCCAGAAAGCCAGACCATAATGTGTCCATAATTCCAACTGGCTTGTCATATGGCAGGAGAGTTTTTCACATGTCACTGAAAGGACCAAGCAGATGCCATAACAGGCTACTCAGTCTTCTCTCAGAGATCAGGCCTCAATTTCAGTTTCCTGAGACTTGAGCAAGCAGTTTCTGGGAGGGCCATGAACAAAAGACAGTCCTTGCAGTAGCTCCCTTTCTGCACATACTTTGACTGCTCAAAGTTCAGCCAGATGTTTACTCTCTGGGGCCCCTCATCAACTTAGGGTTATGTGCAGTACGTGCTTGGCCAGCCAGCCCCCATGGTGGCTCAAGGACAAAGCCTGGGACTTGTGCTGGACTGCCCCCAAAGTAATAAATTGTAACCATCAACCAGTAAATTCAAAGGTTACATATCCTCACCCAATTAAAAGAGAACAGAGATAAAAATAAACCAATCCGAGTTGCACCCGTGCAAAACTCCCCCAAGCCCCCTGAAGGGCTTGTGGATTTTGCCTTTAAAAAGCTAGCCACACAAAGAAAAAGCAAGTTCCTCCTGGCCTCACGACTACGAGTGAGTGCTTTGGATCAAGCTTCCCTGCCCGAGGCTTGTAAACAAACAGAAATAAACCATGCTGTTGCATTCTGAACTTAAGGTCTGTGGTGAAGTCTTTGGGGTCCCAATCTGGGCATAACAGTCACCTCCCCATCCTCCAGCTCCTAAAATCTTTTACCTCCTCTTCTGTAATGTTTATTAGATTTAGATGTGGGAATATGGAATTCCCATCATAGCTGTTCTGTAAGCAGACAATTGTTCTCAGTATTTGATGAGCTATGAGTCTCTGAAATAAGTGTTATCCATTGAAAATGAAGTTTTTAAATCCCAGGCTGTTGCTTGCTGACCTTTACCTTGATGTCCTCCCTATGCTAATTCCCTGCCAGGTTCCACCCTCCTGAATGCTTAAGGGAAGTGCCTTGTCTGTGTATCCTGCATATTGGGCTTTCACAGCTTAGATGCAAGATTGTAAACATCAGTAGTGAACTTCTGCCCTCCAGGGTTCTCCCATTGTGCTGTAAACCTGTATTTAAGGCCTCCTCCCTCCTTCAATAAATGGCATTCAGCATTCTGCTGAGGCGAATGACAAAAAAAAAAAAAAAGAAAGAAAGGAAAGCTGCAAAGAAACATAGAATTGAAGACTGTTAAAATAAATCAGCCTGTATACTTTAAAAAATAAATAAATAAAATGGGGATACTTAAAAAAAATGAGAAGACTTTAAAAAAAATAAAAACTTGAAAAATAAAATTAAAAGACAGAGTCTGACTCTGTAGACCAGGTTGGCTTTGAACTCACAGAGATCCACTTGCCTCTGTCTCCAGAGTGCTGGGACTAAAGGTGTGCTCCACAATGCCCAGCTTTGAATCCTGATTTTCACATTCCCCAAACTGCACTTTGCCTACAGATCATTATCTTCCTTTCCTTGCCAAAGCTGCTTTTTTCTTCAGTGTTATTTAAAAGATAATAAAGGGCTGGAGAGATGGCTCAGAGGTTTAGAGCACTGACTGCTCTTCCAGAGGTCCTGAGTTCAATACCCAGCAACCACATGGTGCCCTCTTCTGGCATGCAGGCAGAATGCTGTATACATAATAAATAAATAAATATTTTTAAAAAAATAAAAGTTAGTAAAGAAATCTGATTTAAAAAAACAAAACAAAACAACAACAACAACAACAAAAACCCAGGCTGAAAACAATACCAGACTATGGTGTGAACAGATCTGGTAAATATTTTTGAATATATGCACATGTAGCAAAATGTCTGTAGTAGATTCCCTCTTAAGGCCTGTGACCTTCACCACCACCGGATTTTAGACAGGTTGCCTGTGCCATACATATATTTGCTTCTGTGGAGCCGGCCTCAGATCAAACCAGAAGGTGTTCTACTATTCACAATATAGTCTTGCCAGTATGGCACCAATGGACATGCCTGGCCTGTCAGGTTGGGATTATAGCACAGAAGATCCAAATCTGGGTATAGCCATTGATAACTCTGGCCTCTTCCCCAGGCTGCATAGCAGTTTTTGAAACTATAAATACTACCATCAGGGAGTCCAAGATATCTTCAGAAACTGTGAGTGGCTTGCTGACTTCTCAACATCTTCTTGTTGGTATGTAAAAAAAAAAAAAAAAAAAAAAAAAAAAACAGCCGGGCGGTGGTGGCGCCCGCCTTTAATCCCAGCACTCGGGAGGCAGAGCCAGGCGGATCTCTGAGTTCGAGGCCAGCCTGGGCTACCAAGTGAGTTCCAGGAAACGTGCAAAGCTACACAGAGAAACCCTGTCTCGAAAAACCAAAAAAAAACCAAAAAAAAAAAAAAACCAAAAAAAAAAAACAAAAAACAATCTGGCAGTGGTGGCGCACACCTTTAATCCCAGCACTTGGGAGGCAGAGGCAGGAGGATCTCTGTGAGTTCACGGCCAGCCTTGTCTACAGAGTGAGATCCAGGACAGGCACCAAAACTACACAGAGAAACCTTGTCTCAAAAAACGAAACAAACAAACAAACAAAAACAAAACAAAACAAAAAACAAGTGATATTGTATGTGGACTACATAGCTTAAGAAGAGGGCTATCAGATCTGTGCTTTCTTATAGACGTTTATACCTTTAAATTGCAGAATTCCATTCTTATCTAAAAAGTCCCCTTTCTTTATTGTTGTCCTATATTATCACCTTTAAAATTTTCTATGTTCTTGAACTGTACCCATTTATGCAATGTGTTGACTCTGGAGGACTCCCTTCTCTGTCCTGATTAGAGCGAAATGATTCCAGCTGTCCTTTTGTACTCTCAGATTTAGGATTGTGTCTCATTGTCTTTATTATGCTGAGATATATTCCTTTTGTTCTCACATTCTTCAGAGCTTTTATAATGAGCAAATGCCACAGACATTCCTTTCATGGATCTATTGACATCATCCTGTTTCTTCTCTTACTAACTCTACATATTTGGTGTCTTACGTTGATTAATTCATAGGGGTTGAAACATCTCACATTCTTGACATTAAATCAGCTTGTATTCTCTTTCCATGTAATTTTTGTTGTTGTTGTTGTTTTTTCTCTTAATCACTCTACATATTTGGTATCTTACATTGATTAATTCATAGAGGTTGAAACATCTTGCATTCTTGACATTAAATTGGCTTGCATTCTCTTTCCATGTAATTTTTTTTTTAAGATTTATTGGGGTTGGGGATTTAGTTCAGTGGTAGAACTCTTGCCTAGCAAGCACAAGGCCCTGGGTTTGGTCCTCAGCTCTGGGGAAAAAAAAAAGATTTATTTATTATGTATACAGTGTTTTGTCTGTATGACTGCAGGCCAGAAGAGGGCACCAGATCTTGTTACAGATGGTTGTGAGCCACCATGTGGTTGCTGGGAATTGAACTCATGACCTCTAGAAGAACAGTCAGTGCTCTTAACCTCTGGGCCATCTCTCCATCCCCCTCTTTCTGTGTAATTTAGAGATAATCTCTATGTCTGTGTCCATCCTGGAAACTTGTCTGTGATTTTATTGGCATCTATTTATTGGGGTTCACCTGCTTTGGATCTTGAGGTAACACTAGCTTTGTATGATGACTTTCTACCATTCCTTTTCTTTGTGTTTTATTTACTGTTCTCTTTGTGGTATTAGTATAAGGTTTGTCTAAAGGAAAGGAGAATTCCGTGCTGAATCTGTCCAGTCCTCAGACACTATTAGAGGAAAATCTTTCTGCTTTAGTCTCAACAGTGCTTAATCTCTTTTCTAGTTTTGTAGTTTAGAGTGTTGAATTTTTCACTTATTTCTAGAAGGTCATCCTTGTCTTCTTCAATTCCAATTTCTTTGCATGTGACTTTCCACAGCACTCTATAAGGTAACTCTGATGTCATTGGCCTACAGTGCAATGTCCACTTTTCAACTCTAGTTCTATTACTTGGGGGTTCATTATTTTAGTTTAGATTAGGTGAAAAATGGTTTATCAGTACTTTTGCCTCTTCATAGAAATGTGTCTGTACATTGACTCATTGTACTGTCTTTGAGTCTCTATTGTAGCCGGAAGTTTCTCCAGCCCCATCCAACCCTGTGGTTCTGCAGCTGCTTATAAAATAATTACTCTGAGGCTTAATATTAATTATAAACTATTATGACCTATGGCTTAGGCTTCTTGCTAGCTAGCTCATATAACTTAACTCAACCCATTACTATTAATCTGTATATCGCCACGTGTTCCATGACTTTACCTGTGTCCCGTTACATGTTGCTCCTTGAATGGCGGGTTGATGTCTCCTCCCATTCTCCTTTCTTCCTCACTATCGCTCTTGGATTTTCCAGCCTGGCTCCATCCTGTCCTGCCGTAGGCCAATGCAGCTTTACTAGCCAATGGGAGCAACACATTTTCACAGCATACAGAAAGACAACCCACAGCACTACATTTTATTCATTTTTACACAACCTTTCCAATATCTTTCTATGTACTATTTCAGATTGACTTGTTCTTAATGCTTGTAAGCCCTCAGCCACATAATTATGGACAAATGTCCTTTACAAAAGTGACACTGCTGCCCAAACTTCTCAGTGTATCTTTATCTTCCCACTTCTGTGTCACTGTTATTCATGAGCTGACACTCTGAGACTCTAAGAAAGTGCCCATGCTGTGGGATGGTCTGTATGTCAAATTGCTCTGATTGGTCAATAAATAAAACACTGATTGGCCAGTGGCCAGACAGGAAGTATAGGCTGGACTAACAGAGAGGAGAATTGAGAGAACAGGAAGGCTGGGGGAGTCACTGCCAGCCTCCGCCATGACAAGCAGCATGTGAAGATGCCGGTAAGCCATGATCCACTAAGCCACGATCCACATGGCAAGGTATAGATTTATGGAAATGGATTAATTTAAGCTGTAAGAACAGTTAGCAAGAAGCCTGCCACGGCCATAAAGTTTGTAACCAATATAAGTCTCTGTGTTTACTTGATTGGGTCTGAGCGGCTGTGGGACTGGCAGGTGACAAAGATTTGTCCTGACTGTGGGCCAGGGAGGAAAACTCTAGCTACATGCCCTCAGTTCTCCATGAGTTCTGTCTGACTGTTCATTGGTTTAAGTCTTCACTATAGCTACGTAAGGAACAGTAAAGCAAGTCCTGCAGAGGTGGCTCAGCAGTTAAGAGCACTTGTTGCTCTTGCAGCTTCCAGGTTCAGTTCCATGTACTTGCATGGTGACTTAACTCAGGTTCCAAAGGATCTAGTGCCCTCTTATGGCCACTGCAAGGCACTTCATGTACCTGAAGGAAAATACCCGTACAAATGAAATTAAAATACATAAATCTTAGGGAAGAGAAAAATTAAGTGATGTAGAGATATTACATAAGGATTCAAGATAACAGGGCAGGAAAGAACATGGAAGCGTCATTGCTAGTGTGAGAGTATGTGTGAGCCTGGATATATGATTTCAAATGGCAAAACTGAAGAAATAAATGTCAAGTCAGTGATATGTATTGGTTTTTTATTGTTTTGGGGATTTCATTCATGTATATATCATGTGTTTGATCAAATTCATCCCCTATCCCTCAGCTCTGACTACCCACTCCCAAAATGCTTTTCACGTCTCCACATTCAATTTTTTTAAAAAAGTACTGAGTCTGTGGTATGCTACTTGTACATGCATGAGCTATATCTCTGAAGAAAACTGACATTGCCTCTTCCAAGGCCAAGTGTTGCCTATAATATCTCAGGTAGTGGTGTGACGATCCCTTTTACCCATGCTGGGATTTGAGCTGGGTTAACCTTGTGCAGGTTTTTTGTAGCCAGGCCCAGCTTCCATGGAATCTGTTGTGCAGTGACATTCATGTGACAGATAAAGAAACCAGATGGTGGAGGGAAATGAGACAGTTCCAGATATACCAGATATTTTAGAGGCGTTAAGGTAGGGCTGTTGAAGAATTCAAATAACAGTGGAATTGGAATGGGGTTGCTATTGAGATGACTCAGCAGTTATCAGCCCTTGCTTGTATAGAAAAGGACATGAGTTCAGTTCCCTGAGCCCACATGGAAGCTGACAGCCATCCATAACTTCAGTTCCAGAGACTGATGCCTTTTTCTTACCTCAGTTCACATCAGGCACAGATACAGAGCACTATCATACATGCTGCAAAACACTGGTAACCATCAGCTAAAACACAAAATGTAAAGAAAAATTTTAAAAATAATGAAAATGCAAATGAGATATGAGATTGCTTTTGCTTCATTCTGTTTCTCTAGAAATGATCCTAGAGCAGTTGTTCTCAACCTTCCTAATACTGCAACACTTCAATTCAGTTCCAGGTGGTGTATGTGGGCTTATCTGCATATGAGCAGATTCACATGGAAATAGATAGAGGAGCGATGTTTCAGTTCCTAAAACCATCAGAAATGTTTTCCTATATTCTTAGGTGACCCCTGTGAAAGAATTTTTTGACCCTCCCTCATTCAATAAAGGTTCATGACCCACAACTGAGAACTGCTATTCTAGAGTATTCTACTGCAAATAATCTCTAGATTATCTCATTGTACATGTTACTGCCTTTCTATGTACTATATACTAAAAATATAATTTATTTGACTATGAATCCCCATCCTGTTCATATCCCTTTAATGTCTTTATATCAATATAAATGATTTTTATTACTTTCATTTTAATGTCTTATAAAATAAGGAAAATTGGTGCCTCTAGATTTGTTTCCTGGTCTCCTCCCTTTGACATTTTGTTAGTGTCTGTAGATTGTATTCCTTTAATACTCACATTTCCCATTTTCTAAAATCATGCTTTTACAACTTCAATAAGAATCGCTTAGTCTTAATTGTCTTTGCTTTGATATTGTCTGTTATCTTTCTTCCAACCAATAATCAATGGTTTTTATTGTTAAAATTTTAATAGATTTTGAAATCATATTTTGCTCTTCTGAAGGTTTTTGAACTCTGTGCCTTCTGAAAATTTCATAGTAAGTTAATATAATTTTTCCATTTTTGTAGAAGTTCCCCATTCCTGTTGAAATGAATTGATTGGAATTCTTACATAAGAGAAATTCCCTTTTCAATTGTGTTCCCATATTTGAGTGAGAACATGAAATCCACATATCAGTGTATTCATGTGTTATATATGTATTCTTCTGTTTTAAATGTGGATTTACTATTCACATGCATGTTGGTCAGTGAGTAATTCATTTGTGCAAGAATGCAATATAATTAATTGTTTCATATAGGACCACATGTGCAATAGAGGTGAACCTTAGGTAAATTTTTGCGTGTGTGGTTGTTGAAGAAATTTTACACTGACTAGTGGTCGCTGCAGTAAGTTGAATTTTCACTGACACTGTGTCTCTGAGATTTTTTTTCTTTCGTGTAGTCCACAGAATTTGTGGTTGTAGAAGTCCTTGAATATGGACACTGACTCTGCACAGAGGGGATTTCAGTGTATATTAGGTGAGTGTTCCATGCCTACCAGTGTGGAACACTTTTAATGTTTACTTATTGGCCATTATAACTGCTTTATAGCACAATATATTAAAATCATTTGCTTATTGAGTGAAGTGATTATTATTTCATTATTCTATGATATATTCTGGGCATTAACTTATCATACCATGAAAAGCTAGCTAATAATTTTATGAAAATAAAATGAAAAGCTAGATAGTAAATTTATCTGCTTTATAGGCTGTTACTTCATACCTTTAATTTTTATTTTCTGTGTATGTTTTTAATTGCACATATCTATTTTATCAATTTACTCTTCCAGCACACATGAAAGTCTGTGATTCACTGGGAGAGAATCCATCACAATTCATATATTTCATCTGGTTAGATACTTTTTCAAACACCTTTGTTTGACGAGGCTGCCTATCATCCAACACGTCTGTGCTATTTTGTTGACATTCACATGCTCACTGCTATTGTTCTGTTTCTATATCTGCTGCTCTGTTGCATAGAGCTGTTTATCGACTCTTCTGACACTCCCATGTGATGGTCATGTGACTGCTGTATCATCTGGAATCTCAGCTAAGATAATTCAAGCTCTGTTCTATGTACCTGGCGTTGCTCTGTATACTCAGATTTTTTGTGCTTCCATGTAAAATTAGTTTTTTTCTGACTATGTTTTGTGAAGAGTATACAATATATTGTGTATTTCATGGATAACGTCCCTATTCTTTGCTAACACAATGTTTGTCCCCTCTCCTGTCATGTTCCCTCAGATTTGTACCAGGTCGTATAATTCCTCATCACGGCTATGCAGTCAGCAGTCACTCCTCTGTATGTGTCCAGTTAGGGGTCCATGAAAGAGCTGTGGCCCACTGTAGACAAAGCTTCTCTGACATGGGCTGAAAGCAGTCACTGGCTAAATTGTGAACAGAACCAGGTAAAGTCACTTTGAATATCTGTATATGCAGCAAAATGTCATGTTGTTGTGACCGCATTGTAAGACCCCCTGAGCAAAATTACCACAGAGCCGATATCCGATGCAAAACACAGGGGTTTATTACAAGCCTGGGCTTGGTTCGCATCAAACACACTGGCTAGCCAGGTGAAGGAGGACGGCCCTGAGCTCTCAGGGTGAGGGGTTTTTAAAGGGAAAAACCACAAGTGGGGTGGTACAAGCCTTGGCATTATATGACTGGGTAAGGGTGTGTAAACTTTGAATTTACTGGTTGGGGGTTACAGTTATCATCTTGGGGGCAGGCCTGAACAAGTCCCAGGCTTTGTCCTTGAGCTTCCATGGGGGCTGGCTGGCCTAGCATGTTCACATTGACCCATGCACATGGCTCTAAGTTGATGAGGGGTCCCAGACAGTAAATAACTGGCTGAACCTTGAACAGTCAGACTACGTGCAGAAACAGAGCTACTGCAAGGGCTATGTCACGGCCCTCCCAGAAACTGCTTGCTCAAGTCTCAGGAAACTGAAACTGAGGCCTGATCTCTGAGAGAGGACTGAGCAGTCTGTAATGGCATCTGCTTGGTCCTTTCAATGTCATGAGTGGATTCCCACCTATGGCCTGTTACCCTTCCAGTCTTAGGCACTTGGCCAGGTTTACTGTGCATTTCACATATTTCTCCTCTAGAACTAGCCAAAATTTTAATCAAATAGTATTTCATTATACAGAAAACTGTCTTCGCATTATGGCACCGTTTTAAGAAAAGCAACCACCCAACTGTGATCTTGTTGATCTTGTTGATATGTAAAACACCAGCTGATTTAAAGCATGGGCTTTAAGGCTTATTTCAAAGATTATCAGAAGTGAGCTTTCCCATGGAATATGTATAATTTTTGAAGTTGAGGATTATATTCTTTTTTTGTTTTGCCTTTGGTTTTTCAAGACAGGGTTTCTCTGTGTAACAGCTGTGACTGTCCTGGATCTCACATTGTAGACCAGGCTGGCCGCAAACTAACAGAGTTCTGCCTGCCTCTGCCTCTTGAGTTCTGGGATTAAAGGCGTGTGCTACCACACCCGGCTTGACAATTATATTTCTTATAATTTGGAATGAGTTGCTGTCTTGCTTTGGGCAAGAATAGATCCACCATGCCGAGTTAGTGTGGATGGACAAAGTGGATACCCATGTCCCTTTCCTGAGGAGATTGGAATCTTTCCAGTTTTCCTCATTTAGTAAAATGTTAGATTTTTATTTTCTTGGCTTCTATTATTTATTATGCTGAGGTGTTTTCCTCTTATTCCAAGATTTTTGAAATCTTTGACAATGAGCACAAGTGAAATTTCTCCATAACCCTTTTATGGGTTTATGGATATGATCATGTTCCTTCTGTTAGAGTCTGGGTATTTGCTGTATTAAATCAATATATCTGTACATGTTGAAACAAGCTTTTATCCCTCAGCTTTAGAGGGTGATATGGTAAGTACATTTGTTCTTTCTGTAAATCTTCTAAGGGGTTTCTCCTGGTTGCATTTCCACCAGAAGTTAGAATAAAGTAAGGCTCCAATTTTCCATTTCCTCATCTGTATTTTTGGCCATTAGATTATTTTTTTGTTGTGTATTATTTTTTTTGAGCAGGGTCTCAGGATTTAGTTGTCACTGGTCTGATGCACACTATGCAGACAAGTATAACAACAGATTACAGAGTTAAACCTGCCTCAGCATCCAGAGTGGTGAAGTTAAGGTTGTGTCCACTAGACTTGGTTCTGTTTGTTTTTTTGTTTTTCTTTGTTTCTATTTTATTTTATGTGCATGGGTGTTTTGGCATAATGCATATCTGTGCAACACATGTATCTAGTGTCTGTGGCTTTCACATGAAGGCATTAGATCTATTGGGAAGAAATTTAGAGGTCGTTGTGAGCCATGATATCAATGTTGGGATTTGAATGCACATATTTGGAAAAGCTGTAACTGCTTTTTACCCACGGCACCATCTCTTGATTCACCAATTTTTTTCTTTGTGTTAGCCATTCTGGCTAGCGTGAGATGGAATATTATTTGAGTTCACAGTTGTAATTCCCTCAAGGCTAAGGAGGATGAACTTACTTATAAATATTTTGGGGAATTCTGGAAGTTTTTTAAAGCTACAGTTAATGAGATATTATCCTAATTTATTTTCAACATAGTCATTATTGGTATGTAGAAAACTGGTGACTCCTGTTTTTTACTTTTATATTCTTCAATGTTACTAAGGCTTTTATCAAGTATAAAGTTTTCTGATGGTGTTTTCAGGTTAAATATGCAGTCACACCATCACTGGATTGGTTGAGTTAATTCCTTTCCTACTGTATCTCTTTGCTTGTTTCTCTCTTTCAAATTTCTGTAGCTAGTTCTTTTATTGTTCTTGTTGCATGTGTATGGGTGTTCGTTCTGCATGTATGCCTGTGCACATTGACAGTGAAGGAAGTGCAATTGAATGGGGTCTAAATTTAATAATTTCTGTTCAGAAGCAGGTATTTATTTGAGGCAATGTCAATCCTAGGTTTTATAGTAGAAGTCCTGGATCATGATGTCATGGTGGAAGTATGTAAAACCTGGTATGTAAAGGTGTAACTTTGGCTCTCACAATACCTCATTTACTGCACACTTTCATCCCTTACTCCCTGCAATCTCGGTCCATACAAATTTGCTGTGGGATGGTCTGTATGTCAAATCTGTTGCTCTGATTGGTCAATAAATAAAACACTGATTGGCCAGTGGCTAGGCAGGAAGTATAGGCGGTACTAATAGAGAGGAGAATTAAGGGAACAGGAAGGGAAAGGGAGACTCTGCCAGCTGCCGCCATGACAAACAGCATGTGAAGATGCCGGTAAGCCACGAGCCATGTGGCAAGGTATAGATTTATAGAAATGGATTCATTTAAGATGTAAGAACTAGATAGCTAGAAGCCTGAGCCATTAGGCCAAAGAGTTTAAGCAATATAAGTCTCTGTGTTTACTTGGTTGGGTCTGAGCGGCTGTGGGACTTGGGGGGTGACAGAGATTCATCCTGACTGTGGGCCAGGCAGGAAAACTCTAGCTACAAATGGCGCCCAACATGTGGGCAAGAGTTTCCTCCTAAAACCTGAGTAAAAAGATTCTAAAATGGAGCTAAAAACAGTTCCTAGTTGTCTCTTTCAAGCTAGCGGCAGCCTGCCAGTTTGAGCTACTATGGTGAGTTCCTGGCCTGTGCACTCGACCTGCAGTATGGCGGGAATAAGGCCTCTGCAAGTGGCACATTAAGCTGAGTGGTGGACTTAGCCTTTGCTAGTACAAAACAAAAAAAGAGGTTTCTGGGCTACACACTGCTTTTTTTTTTTTTTTTTTTTTTTTTTTATATTTATTTATTATGTATACAGTGTTCTGGCTGCGTATATTCCTTCAGGCCAGAAGAGGGCACCAGATCTCATTGCAGGTGGTCATGAGCCACCATGTGGTTGCTGGGAATTGAACTCAGGACCTCTGGAAGAGCAGCCAGTGCTCTTAACCGCTGAGCCATCTCTCCAGCCCCACACTGCTTTGATAGAAGCATAGACCCACTATTTCTGAGAGTTGATGGCTCCCAGAGCTGGAAGAAAATGTACCACCACCATGTTGGGAAGCTGAAGTGGGTGGAGCCAGCAGCCACAGCGCCTGTTTCAGTCTTGGAATGGTGCAGTTTAAAGCAATAGGCTCAAGGTAATATAAAAAATAAGCCACCTAGGGAAGATGGCTACCACACAGAGAATCTGGATTATGTTCTCTTTGATGTTCATAACTGAAGAAAAACATTTGATTGTAAAAGCTGTTGAGTTATACCAAAATGTATGTTTTAAAGGTGCCTTGACTTCAAGCCGGGCGGTGGTGGCACACACCTTTAATCCCAGCACTCAGAGAGGCAGAGGCAGGCAGATCTCTGTGAGTTCAAGGCCAACCTGGTCTATAGAGTGAGTTCCAGGACAGGCTCCAAAGCTACACAGAGAACCCCTGTTTAGAAAAAACAGAAACAAAACAAACAAACAAACAAAATGTTAAAAAAAATCAAGATCAATGTTTAAAAAGTGTCTTCTCCAAGAACTTGGATAGAAGAATACATAATGAGTACTGAATTATATATACATATATAAATATGTATTTAATATGTAATATTTTGACTCACTGCTAGAATGTTCTTATTCAAACAAGCGAAGAAATATAAAAGGATGTTTGTAAGATTCTAAATACTAATATCCTACAAGCATTTCTCTCACTATGTATCTCCCTATCTCCCCCATCTCCCTATCTCTCTCTCTCTCTCTCTTCCTCATTCCCTGCCTCTCTCTCATGTTCTTTTCTATTCACTTTGTTTTTGACCCGCTAAGTTTAACCAGGGCCATCTCTGAAGCTGTTTTGGAGCCTGTTAGATTTAGGAGAGGAGACACAAGTAAAGACAGTGATTCCTCTTCTTCTAAGATCTATCCATAGCCACAGTTGAGAAGTAAGGGTGGGGTCCTGTGAGCATCTCCCCTTCCTAGACTGATTGTGGCTAGGGATGGTCTTGAGTGAAGCCAGTGCAGGTAAATACAGTTGCTCTGGGTTATTGATTATATTAGTAGTGTGGAGTCTGGAGAATGGCAGGTCATGCCCATTCCCTCTAGTTTTTCTTATTTCCTTCCTACCTCCTCTGAGTTGTTTAAGGCTGTGCTGATTTACATCACTTATTTTCTGCCTCTTGGACAGCCACAAGCTTCTACATTTACTACCAAGTTTTCAAAGGGAATTTTTCATGCTTTTTGTAAAAGTACCTTTAGCATGCTTCCTAGAAGACAAACTTGTTTTTGAGTTAGCACAACCACAATATCACCATCTGATAGGGGTACAATCAGGATGAACTCAACACTGGGCTGTTAATGGGCTGACTGGCCACTGACTTCCTGAGAAACTAATTTCCTTTCTAAATCCTCAGTCCCTGAAATGTCTTCCCTCAAGGGGATATTGCTAATAGTACATTTCCAGGTATTTGACAGGTAATAGTGGAGTTCTGTGAAGGAAAGATAAAGATGGCTTTTTAGTGTCACTTTATTTGCATAGTGATGGAAATGATTATCCAGCTTCCCAGGAAAGCTCTCCAGAGTGAGTGTTTATACTTTAGAATATTTTATATAAGAGGAGAATGTGCAGCTGGAAATTCACTTTTATCTTCAACTAGTGCTGCTCGCATGGAGCATTTTGTTATTTTCTGTGACTGAGCCATCCAGCTCCTCTGCATCGTCTTCAAACCTGATATTCTGTCTCCTACCTGATCTCTGTGAGTTGTCATTATTAGCATTTTCATTTCCTGTTTCATTTCAGTTTGATCTTTTCTGTATTTCGAATTACTTATTGGATTAAACTTTTATATCCTACAGTGTCCCCCTTTCCTTCAGTCATTTGTTAGTGTTTTCTTGCCCACAGATAATTTTGTTTCTATTCTCTTTGAGTTGAATCACATGCTTTACTTCTTGAACATGACTCATCTTTTTGGCTTCTGCATATTGGATATCATTTTAATTATTCTCCTTAGGTAGTACAGATATGATTTGTCCTTTGAGCCAAGGGCATTTTATCTTAGTTTTAATTTCTTTTTGGAATAGGATCTGAGCCTCAGAATTTATGGTGTTGGTTGTCTTTTGCTGTATATATTTAACCCAGGAGGCTGTTACTCCAAGATGAGAAGTTAGGCAGGATGTAATTAGCATAGTAAATAAATGCCTTTTAGAGTTGTAAAAATAGTTTATTTAAGATCCCTGCTACACCCAAGGCTTCGCCTGACGGCAATAACTTAGTGACATCACTCACTCTAGATAACCAGACACAGCCCTAGACCCCATGACGCCTACTGGACAGTATTTAAGCAGAGATCAAGAGCAATCCTGTGCTCTGAATATCTGGAGAAATGCCTCCTTGATCTGGCCAGGGTCTGGAGAGTCTCCACTATGATCCTGCCACTGGAATCAGAGACTTCAGTTAGAGACTGGACCTGACATTCAGCTAAGATAAGTCTCACAGGTGAGCAGCCTGAATGTCAAATTTGTGTGAAAAGCCTCAGCATAATAAAACTTTTGTTATATTAACTACATGCATCAACCTTCTTGCTTGTGACACAGGATAACTTGTATCCGAAGGTTTCGGGACCCAGGGTCGGGGTCAGGTACCAGGGTGCAGCGTCCTCCTAGATCTAGATCTGGTCTACGCTGGCAGCAAGCATGTGGGGAGGCTGTGCAGAGCGGGTTCAGGGCAGCCCGACAGCTGGAGCTGTGTGGAAGGCAGCCCGAGACCCAGTGGGAGGGACGGTCCCCGATGGGGCGGGGCCACCTGTCAATCAGAGGAGTTTAGGGGGAATAAAACCAGCAGGGTGGACTTGGGAAACTAAATAAGAAAAAGAGCCAGCGGTTGGTGGGTTGCAGGAAGCACGCAACCTGATGCACGGGTGTATTGGGCAGGGTGAGGAGGAGCCGCTTCAAGGAACCGGGATGTAGGGACAGGAAATTCCACCATTCGCTGTTGGACTTCTAGAGCCACGTGTTCCGGAACTTGAAATGGAAGATCTGGCCAGTTATTCGGGGACCTGAAACCTCCCCGGAGCCGCAGTCTCCGCGCGGGGCGGCCTGGGAAAGTCACCAGTCAGCAGCGCAGTGGCGGGAACCGCAGCCCGGCGGCCCTGGAACCTCCCAGGTCAGAGGAGCTGCGGGGCTGGGACACGGGACGGGAGGGACCGGACCGGGGTGTGCTCGCCGAGGCTGCTCAGAAGGACACAGCTTCCAAAATTCTGTTATGGATAGCTTTCTGTTGTCGGTAAGTTTGGGAATCTATGAAGTGAGTCTTACCGTGATTTTTTTTTCACTTACCTTATGAATGCTAGACTCCTCTGTCATAAAATAATTCATAAAATAATCTGGTAGAGATTTGCATTATCTGATGTTTGCAAACAGTGTTCTCATTATCTGATGTTTGTGGCATTTCAAGATGTTTGTTCTCACAAATGTTTGTGGCATTTCAAAAGCTCCTGGAATTTAAGTCCATGCTTTCTAACTCCCCTGCTTTACCACTTGCCTATTCAAGAGAATGCCTTTCACTCTGAAGAACAGGCATTCTCAGAGAACTTTGTGGATAGTAAGTACATGAGGAACTGTGGGGGTGTGGTCAAAACAGCTTGACCATACAGCTGCCAGGACAGGCTTAGAGGTCCAGACACAGCTTCTGGCAGGCAACCCCTAGGCCCAGGAAAAGCCATAAGCTGACTCCACCCAGTGGGGCCTGCATCTAAGAGGAAATACCTCATATTCCAAACATTCCCTATACCCCTAGAGGAATGTCCCCCAATCAGGATCCTGAACCCTGGAAATACCCTCACCCCAACCTCTACTATAATAGAAACCTCACCCTGCCTGGGCTCTGGGCCCTCTGCTCTCACTGCTTCGTCTCGAAAATAAAGGCCCTTTGCTTTTACATATGGGATTCAATTTCTGTGGTGGTGTTTTGGGGGTCCCCGAGATCTGGACGTAATGCAAGCAATGCAGATTTGATTGAATTAGAAAATACATTTTATCAAACGTTCCACTTATGGCTGAAAACATTAACATTTACTTAGCAAAGTTTTTATTGCCCATTAATTTTCTGAGATATATGCAGTCTAGGATGTAAATACAGCATTCAGAAATGTGTCTTCATATGCTGTTTTCTCATGTTACATCTTAGACCCAGGCAAATGCAGTATCCATGCTGTAAGAGTATATCAGGCCACACTATTTTATAGTTAGCAAACTCTGGAAATGAAATTTGAGAAAGCATCTTTGGAATAATTATGATAACTCACCTGTATCAGAAAAATATTTCCTTGGTTGAAGAAAAGCACTCTGTCCATGCATAGGTGGCCAGACTGTTGTATTTTATTTCACGGTTTGTTGACATTCAGTGCTGTGACTGTGGATTTCTTATAGGAGGAGTGGGAATGCCTAGACCCTGCTTACAGGGTTTTTGCAGAGTCTCACATCAGAGAGTAAAGAAAAATCCTCAGAGAGAGACGTATGTATGTGTATATGTGATGTTTTCTCTGCTTCGTGTTTATCCTTTGGCAGGTGTTACACATCTTTTAGTTTTGTTCCATGAAAACTTCCAGGTGCTTTCTGAAGAATCTTTTTCTCCTGTGCAGGTCTCACACTACTCAGCCAGATCTGCTCAGCTGTGAATCAGAAAAACGAGCCGTGGACGATGGAGAGAGAGGAGACAGTAGCTGGGGATCCAGGTGCGTAAGAGGGACTGAGGAATGAGTAGGAAAGGCTCAAGCGATAGCAGAAACAGGGCATAAAATTGGTTTTGCCAGATTCTGTTTCCACTGAGAATAGTCTCAGAATATTCCTATTTTAGGTATTAGAAGCCTCTCTATGTAAGAATTATTACTCATAGGCAAATATGATTTCATTTGGATTTTCACATGAGTGATGTTGTTGCCTATGCCATTCACATTATTGATCGTGTCTTTTTATCAATATTAAATGTTTTAATTATTATAATGTTAATATAATGTTTAGTTAGAACAACTGATGCCTTTTGGGTTTTTTTTTTTTTCTGCTCTTAGAATTTTGGAGCATTTTGTAGTTCTTTCAGATTCTTTATCCTTTATGGTTAATTTTTCCATCTCCTAAATTAATACCAGCAGAATTTTGATAAGATTTGCTTTAGTACTAAACTGTATCTACATTGTTTTCCCATTGATTTCTCCTGTCTTTTGTCTTCATGTCAACTCTTAATGTTTTGTATTGATGTAATTTTAATAAATTTTGAAATGACCTCTGGGTTTGATCTTTATCTCATAATTTTTAATTTTTTTTGTGGTTTCTCATTTTATCAATTTTAGGAAGATTTTCTTTATATTTAAGAAATGCTTGTAGGATTTTGGTATTTAAAATCTTACAAACATCCTTTTATATTTCTTCGCTTGTTTGAATAAGAACATTTTAGCAGTGAGTCAAAATATTATATATTAAATACATATTTATATATATGTATATATAATCCAGTACTCATTATGTATTCTTCTGTCCAGGTTCTTGGAGAAGACACTTTTTAAACATTGATCTTGATTTTTTTTTAACATTTTTTTTGTTTGTTTGTTTTGTTTCTGTTTTTTCTAAACAGGGGTTCTCTGTGTAGCTTTGGAGCCTGTCCTGGAACTCACTCTGTAGACCAGGTTGGCCTTGAACTCACAGAGATCCTCCTGCCTCTGCCTCCCGAGTGCTGAGATTAAAGGCTTGTGCCACCACCCAGCTTGTTTTGTTTTCTTTCTTGTTTTTGAGATACTGTCTCTGTGTAGTCCTGGCTGTTCTGGAACTTGATGTAGATCAGGCTGGCCTTGAACTCAGAGATCCACCTGTCCTAGCCTCTGAGGAGTAAAGGCCACCAAGCCATGCTGACTTGTTCTGACATGAACTGCTTGAAGTTTGAGAAGACTGGGCGTATTCCGCTCTTGTGTGGATGATTCTCTGCCGGCCTGCTAGGCATTATTGTTTTCTGTGCTGTTCATGGTCATGTTTCTCAATGGTGGACATTGAAGCTTCCCTGAATCACTGTCTGTTTGCTTCCTACAATTCTATCATTGATTGCTTCATGTATTTTGAAACTATTCTGTGAAATGCATTTATATTGACCACATAGCTTTCTGGCAAATGAACCATTTAGTCATTTGTTAATCTCCTTTGTTTTTTGTTTCAATAGATTTGGCTTTTTCTCTTACCTACCATAATAATTACCAACACTCTTCACAGCAAATCTTTAAAAAATATTTATTCACACTTAGCACTTTGTATCCTTACATTTGAAGTAAATACTTTCATTGAAAGTATATTATGATATTAGGATGTCCTTTTTTTGAAGCCGTATACTATTTTAATTTTTGTTTGGGGAACATTATCCATACACATTTTAAGAAGTCATTGACAGGAAATATAAACTCATACCCTCTTGTTAGTTTTTGTCTATTTCTTTTTTTTCTTAATTAATTAATTTATTTTTGTTTTTCAAGACAGGGTTTCTCTGTGTAGCTTTGCGCCTTTCCTGGATCTCGCTCTATAGACCAGGCTGGCCTCGAACTCACAAAGATCCACCTGGCTCTGCCTCCCGAGTGCTAGGATTAAAGGCGTGGGCCACCACTGCCTGGCTCCAGGAAGTTTCTTGATCTAGTTAGTGTTGATTTTTGTGTACGGTTAGAGATATGGATCTAATGTCACTTGTCTACACATGGGTAATCATTTCCCCAGCATTGAATGTTCAAAGGGCTTTCTTCTCCAGTTCATTTTTTATGTATTTGGCTCACTTGATCTTTCTGCTTTGTGTTTCTTTTTGGGATCTCTGTTCTGTTCAATATTCTATATTTTGTTTATTATTTTGTTTTTTATATGTAGGCCCATACTATCTTTGTCATTGTACCTCTGAATCATAATATGTGATCAGGTCTTGTGATGTCCCCAGTAATACTCTTCTTAAGGATAATTTTTAAGGATAATAGTTGTGATTTTTCTGTGTCCATATGACTGTTTCTGTATCTACTTTTGTGGAAAATGTCAGTATTTGCTTATCCGATTGCACCAGTTTCGCTGGTTGCTCTTAATAGTGTAACCATGTGCAGGATAGTCTTATGTCAGCTTGACACAAGTTATCAGAGAGGAGGGAACCTCAATTGAGAAAATGCCTTCATAAGATCTGACATAATTCTTAATTTGAGATCGATGGGGAAGGACCCAACCCCATGGGGGTGGTGGGTTGGTGGGATGGTGGTCCTTGATTGTATAAGAAGGCTGAGCAAGCTATGGGAAGCAAACCAGTAAGCAGTACTTCTCCATGGTTTCTGCATCAGCCCTTGCCTCCAGGTCTGGTTTGTTGACATGTTCCTATCCTGAATTCCTTCAATGATGAACAGCAATATGGAAGTGTGGGTCAAATAAACTCTTTTCTTGCTGGCTTGCTTTTTGATCATGATGTTTCATTGTAGCAATAGAAACCCTAGCTAAAATAAAACCATATACACCATTTCATTCATCAGGCAGTGTTCACGGAAGTCTATTTCTTTGTGTACCATTACTTTTCATGTTTTAGCCTGAGTGCCTTAAAATTTTCTTCATAGAAGTGAATTCATCATTACTGTTATTATGTATATTATTCCTAGATGTTTTGGAAACAACGTGAATGGCTTAAATTTACAAATTACTTTTCAAATTGTTATTATTAATAAATACAGAAAGTAGTTATTTTCTGTGTTAGTTTTGTACTTTTCAATAACATGTGAAACACTTAGCAAATCTAAGATTTTCCCATGGTGACTCTGTAAAGTTTTTTTGTGTGATCACATCATCATTAAAATGGAACTTGGTGCCTTTCCTACCTGTTTCCTCTTAACTCTTTTTTATTATTCAATTTTTTATGGCACACTTTTATGCCACTAGGTTCAATAAGACTAGAGAGCACATGTTATCTTACTCTCCTTTTAGTTTTCCTGCTAATGCTGCTCATGTTTTTTCTCTGCACTGGACTTTTGGCTTCAGTGTAACATTTCTTCCTGTGTTCTATTTCTTCCTGTTTCACTTAGGAGTTTATCATAAAATCTCCTGAAGTTTGTCTTACATCATATCTGTTTCTGCTGGTATTTTCATATCATGGGGCTTTTACTCATGATTTGTTTTTAAATATTATTGTGGGTAACACTAGGGGTAGTAATTTACTTCCTTCTAGTTGGAAATGGTAGTTCGCTGGTTTGTGTGTTGAAAATAATCTGGTACACCCCAGCTTTCCTATTCATTTATTCCTTTTGTAAAATACTTATTTCCTGGGTTGTGATGGCTAATTTCTCTATGTATACTTTGTCTCTAATTATGATCTGCAGTGCAGCTTGAGTTGATGCCCTTTGTCATTTTATAACCCATTTCATATGCCTTTCCTTCATGAATTTTAAGAGCTCATGTTTCGGGGTGCAGTGATAAGGTTCATAGTGATTTTCTTTCACCACTCTAAATATACCCTTCCATGTTCTCCTGTCTTTGACAAGGTTTCTGATATCATTTCAGTTTTTGGATCTTCTTATGTGGTTTTGCATTGACCATAATAGAGTTGTATTAATTTTAGCTTTGTATTTTTGACACTTTGATGTGAAATTTCAACAAAAATTCCGTTCTTTGTTTCTGAGACAGAAACTCAGAGAAGAGCAACAAGAAGAATGAATGTTTCTTTAGTTAATGCTCCCCAGGTCAGTGTCATATTCACATTTCTTTGAAAATTGCTTTTATTATAGAAACCATTCAAGACTTTAATTCTCTACCACTGGCAATGTTATTGAAAGTATTTATTTTGCCTTATTTATCTGTTTTTCTTTTCTTATATTCAAAGTTAAGTCTTTAAATCTTTCACTTATGTAGCAGAGACTTGTCCCATTATATTTTTCCTCAATTTTAAACTATAAGACCATGAATTTCCATGGATTTAAGACTTGGATTTCTAAAACAGATGCTATTGTAAATGACACTCAAAGAAATTTATTGATTCCCAGTCGGGCGATGGTGGCGCACGCCTTTAATCCCAGCACTCAGGAGGCAGAGCCACCTTGGGCTACCAAGTAAGTTCCAGGAAAGGCACAAAGCTACGCAGAGAAACCCTGTCTCAAAAAAAAAAAGAAAAGAAAAGAAAAAGAAATTTATTGATTCCCAATTTTTGCATAGGATGGACTTGTGTCCTTTTATATTAGTGAGGAAGTGAGGTCTTATGTGCCACATAGTTGGCATTTTGCAATGGTTAGTTTTGCTGAAATAGGCTTGTGAAGGTGGAGATGCCAATATGTGGACCTTTTCACTGACATTACTGAGCAATTTATAGAAAAGTAGAATTTGAAGAGACTCCTTGCCTTGAACCCTAATAGTAAATAGTTTAGCATCCTAGAAAGCACAGATGATGAAAGTAATATGTGGCTTGCTCTTGCCAAAAAACTGATGTGTCTCTGACGAGATGAAGGTTGCAGTATTCTGGTTTTTCTTTTTGCCAGGTTGTGTCACACATTGATGATGTGTGTGTTGACACCTGAAATGCAATTGTCTCGGTAGAGATTCTGTTCAGAGCTCTGTGGTTATCCCTGCTGTCTCCACCCTTGTATGGCATCATGTGAAATGTATTAGCAAGAGTTTTCTAGAGAGTATTGACTTGGTGCTGGACATATGCTATCAATTTTCAAGCATAAATGAAAGTCCCTGTTAATTACTTTACCTTTTCCTTTTCTTTTGGAGAAAGAAGGCTCTCTCCAGCCTAAGTTCTTCCTCTCCCTGAAGGTTTGTCTTACACAGGGACAAATTTTGAAGAGTGGTGTCAGTGTTTCTATTTCTTTACAATAATATTTTATTTGAGCATTGGAGGGTCTGTTTGCATATTTTTATGTATACTGCATGATGCATTATACCCGTAGGTCCATGATGTCAGCACCAAACTCTTGGCACTGACGTCAGGAACTGTAGTTAGTTGTCATGTGTATAGAGAGAATTAGATTAGGTTTCTCTAGAGGTATAGCAAGTGCCTTTTACCTCTGAGTCTTTAGGCTCTGGGTTTACATTTCTGGTACATGTTGTGACAGTATCTAACCCCATGCATTCTAGTTTTGGAAAAATGAAAGAATAATCACAAATGATATTTATGCTAGAACCCAGTTAGATGAATGAGCTCAAATACTGAAGAATAAAATAATTTTAATTTTCAATTAAGTCAATCATATGAGCAATAATATATTCAAAATTAGTGAAGTTAGAATATTTCTCATTCTATTTAATACATTTGCTTTTAGAACAGAAACTTTCTACTTCATCTGAATGCATTGTCGCAGATGGCATTTGTTTCCACAAATATTTCTAATTATTCTGTAGTGAAACACTGTATGGAATTCATGAAATTGTTATTATCAGTACTGTTGGTTTCAGCTTTTAGAAAAATTTAAATAACATTGATGTTGTCTAATTCTGATCTTTCTATTTACTTCATGGTTGTAAATGTTTCCCAAAACGTATCTTCATTAAATATTTGATTCTGTGTTATTTGGAATGTTGGATGTATGCAATGAATTCTAAAGGAAAAACTGACTTTAATTCATCCACAAATTCTGCATTCCATATTCTACCCCTTTGTTCTAGAAGGGGTGCAGCATTTTACTTAGGCCTCAGGACCTCAACTGAGCATTTTAGAGTCAGGTGAATCTAGCTTCAGACAGGGTTGTTCTAGTATTCATATTTAAGCAATGTCGACAGTTGTATAATTTTGAAGTATTATAACTTTACTATCTGAGATGTGACACTGGGATTCTGTTTGCTATCAACACATATTTCATAAAGGTACGTTTCTGCATCTAGACCACAAATGTGTATGTTGTATTTATTAAATGTTTGCTGATTGCAAGACTATTATATCATCCTGTTTACACAGAGATAGAAAATACAGTAAAGACTGAATATTTTAGAAAGTATCTTTTATGACAATTAAAGTACAATTTTATTTTATAAATGTCTATATATTTCTCTAAAAGTATGTGTGTGTACTATGTATGACTCCTGCCTATAAGATTCATCAGTGAGCATTGGGTCTCATGGATCTGAGATTAAATTTTGTTTTGTAATGCCATGAGTGTGCTGGGAACCTAACTACATTTTCAATGACTTTAAGAAATGACAGACTCTATATTGGAGACAAATTTTTCAAATATAGTGATTGTGGCAAATCTTTTATCTGCTACTCAGGTCTTAGAATCTAACATCAGAAAATTCATGGAAGAGAGTGACCTAATGTATGGAAACAATGTAGTAATTCCTTCTATACATTGTTTCTGAAAGAGTAGCAGTGCAGCACTTCTAGAGAACTCTTGTCCTTTAAACATTGTCATGCCTCATGTATATCACAAACATGTCTCTAATTCTTTAGGTCCCTTTCACCTAAGAAATCATTTGTCAAGCATCACATGGTAAATAGGTAATTTTCCATGCCAGGGTCTGTTGTCATTCAGGGATGTGGCTGTGGACATCTCCAAGGAAGAATGGGAATGTCTAGACTGTGCTCAGAGGGCTTTGTACATGGATGTGATGCTGGAGAATTACAACAACCTACTCTTTGTAGGTAAGAATTTTCTTTTTGTAGAATTCCTGATTCATCCTTTTAAGTTACTTACTTAGTGTATATGTAAATTCTCTGTACCTAGAGAATCCCAGAAATAAGGAAAATTCTTGTTACCAACAGAACTTTTTAATAGTGCTTATTTTGCATTTGTCTGTGTTCTCTAGAAGAGTAACCAATGCTATATTCTCCATAATCTCTTCAGCCCTTCTATCTAATATATAAAGAAAATTTGAAGGTTCAAAGAGTATTGAGAGCAAGGAAATATATAGCAGTACTCATAATAATTAGAATATATTAATTTTGCTACTGTATTAAACTCTTCACCTATATCTGATTATAAACAATGGAAGAGGTTTTAGAGAAAGATATGTTGGTTTTGAGAATGTTGTTTTTATTTTTGAGATGTAGTTGCTATGTTTAATACTGGTGCAGCATGATTTTAATATGGAGACTGAAGCAGTAGGATATGGTGAGTGCCCTGCTAACCTGGGTTATATTATGAGTTCCTACTTGACCAAAGCTGTACTGTGTACTCTGTCTCAAAAACATAATAGGGAGATTTTCTTCATATGATCCTTCACAGAGATTCTTTCTTAAAGTTCTTTTTTTTTTTTTTTTAAAGATTTATTTATTTATTATGTATACAGTGTTCTGCCTGCACACATCCCTGCAGGCCAGAAAAGGGCACCAGATCTCATTAGAGATGGTAGCGAGCCACCATGTGGTTGCTGGGAATTGAACTCAGGACCTTTGGAAGAACAACTGGTGCTCTTAACCTCTGAGTCATCTCTCCAGCCCCCTCTTAAAGTTCTTTACTGCTCAAACACCTCTACATGTGCTGACAGTTTAGTTTGGTCTGTTTGTGGGACTCCTAGCAGTGCGATCAGGGCCTTTCCCTAACATGTTGGCTTCATTTTGGGAACTCATTCCTCATAGTGGGTTACTTCACCCAGCCTGAAGACAAAAGGAGGAGCTTAGTCCTACCTAAACTTAATTGCCATGCTTTGTTGACACCCATGGGAGGCTTGTCCCTTTCAGACCAGAAACAGAGGGGGAGTTGATAAGAGGAGAGAGAGGAGGTGGGGAGAAGAAACATGAGAAGAGGAGGGAGGGTAAACTGCAGTTTGAATGTGAAATAAATGAAAAAAAAAATAATAGAAAGGAAAAAAGAATGAGAAGGCTATTGTTGTTCCTGTGCTTTTATATAGATCAGATTGGAGATTCTTATGAACATCCAATTAATGACTGTGAAACAGAAAAGTCCTCTGTTAAGAGCTCTGTCCCTGAAAGTTACTAGTGTATATGTCATTGCAAATCTAAGAAAACATCAGGCATTGGATCTGTTACTCATGCATTAATTGCTATTATCCCTAATTATACTAATTTTTCAGAGAACCATTGCATATGTGGTAAATATGAGAAGGTCTGGCATCAAGTCACAAAGCATTTCATCCATGATCATGAAAACATCAAAGAGAAGTCTTGTAAATGTAATGAGCTTGGCAAAGTGATTCATGAATCCAGCCAGTGTACACCTTGGGACACAAGTGATACTACAGAAAATAACAAGTACAGAGTTGGTAACCACAGAGATGCCTGTGTTGAAGCCTTAAACCTCAACAGACACAAAAGTGGGAATGCTAGAGAAGAACCTTGCAAGTATACAGACTGTGTAAACTGTTTAAATTTGTGTTCCATCATTAACCAAAATCAAAGAAATCACACAGGAAAGGAAGAACACAAAAATATGGAGATTGATGCATCTTTTGACTCTAATACAGAAATCACACTGAAACAAACTGATAGTGGGAAGAAACCACACCAATGCAGAAAATGTGGAAAATGCCTCAAGACTCACTCAAGCCTCATTAGACATCAGAGAGCCCATCCTAGAGACAAACCCGACAAATGTACAGAATGTGGTAAGGGCTTTTGTCACACATCACACTTTAGAAGACATTACAGGGTCCATATTGGAGAGAAACCTTACAGATGTAGTGAATGTGACAAATGCTTTACAAGTGACTCATATCTTAGAATACATCAGAGAACCCACAGAGGAGAGACTTATATATGTAGTGAATGTGACAAATCCTTTACCACAGAAGGTCATCTTAGAACTCATCAGAGAATCCATGCAGGAGAGAAATCTTACAAATGTAGTGAATGTGAGAAATCCTTCTTGAGTGTCTTTGGTCGTAGAAAACATCTGAAAACTCATACAGGTGAGAAGCCTTACACATGTAGTTCATGTGACAAATCCTTTATCCAGAAAGCCAGTTTTAAAATGCATCAGAGAATTCATTCAGGAGAGAAACCTTACAAATGTAGTGAATGTGACAAATTCTTCATACAGGGCTCAGATCTTAGAAAACATCTGAAAACTCATACAGGTGAGAAGCCTTACACATGTAGTGAATGTGACAAATCCTTTACCCAGAAAGCCAGTCTTAAAGTACATCAGAGAATTCATTCAGGGGAGAAACCTTACAAATGTAGTGAATGTGAAAAATTCTTCATACAGGGCTCAGATCTTAGAAAACATCTGAAAACTCATACAGGTGAGAAGCCTTACACATGTAGTGAATGTGACAAATCCTTTATTAGTTGTTCAGAACTTAGAAAACATCAGAGAATTCATTCAGGAGAGAAACCTTACAAATGTAGTAAATGTGACAAATCCTTTACTCAGAAAGGCAGTCTTAAAATGCATCAGAGAATTCATACAGGAGAGAAACCTTACAAATGTAGTGAATGTGACAAATCCTTTACTGATAAAGGGAATCTTAGAAAGCATCAGAGAATTCATACAGGAGAGAAACCCTACAAATGTAGTGAATGTGACAAATCCTTTTCCCAGAAATACAATTTTAGAATACATCAGAGATTTCATACAGGAGAGAAACCTTACAAATGTAGTGAATGTGAGAAATCCTTTACATTTGGCTCATCTCTTAGTATACATCAGAGAATCCACAGAGGAGAGACTTACAAATGTAGTGAATGTGAGAAATCCTTTACCCAGAAAGGGAATCTTAGAACTCATCAGAGAATCCACACAGGAGAGAAACCTTACAAATGTAGTGAATGTGACAAATCATTTTCTCAGAAAGACCATCTTAGAACTCATCAGAGACTTCATACAGGAGAGAAACCTTACAAATGTAGTGAATGTGACAAATCTTTTTCATGTTGCTCAGCTCTTAGAAAACATCTGAAAACTCATACAGCTGGGAAACATTACATACTGTAGTGAATGCTAGAAATTCTTTACAGAGAAAGAAGTTTTGAACTCATTAGAGAATACATACACTTGAGAAACTTTAGAAATGTAGCAAACATGAGAAATCCTTTACTCCTTGCTCATCTCAGAATCTGTTATGGGATATTTGATCATACTCTGAAACCTATATGTTAAAATCAACCATGGATTGGGGTTGTGCCCTGGAACTAGTTGACAGGAAATAGCCACAGAGAGTATGGAGGAGCATGGAAGACATATAGACACATAGGAAGGAGTAGGGAATGACTTGGAGTTTTGTGGTAGTTTCGGTTTGAAATGGTTGGAGAGACACTCTTATTGCCAGGTCTCTGGACAAAATGGAACACCAGCTGGATGCTCCCCGCCCTCTCTTAACTAGCAGGTTTTCACCCCAACATCTGATTCCTGAGTCTTTCTTGGTAAATACAACAATAGAGAGTTAGGTATAAACTACATGTGGTGGCTGTGGCAGAGTCTGTGCCAGCAGAACCAGAAATCCCACCAGGCCATTGCCTGAGCAACAGGGTGTTGAATGCAGGGTCGTAGGGCCACAGTCAGAAGCAACCACTGAGCTAACCGAGGAACAACATGAACACATCAGAATATACATATGAAAAAGAAACCTTACAATTATAGTGAATGTGAGAAATCCTTTACAATTTCACATTCTTAGAGTATATTAGAGAATTCACTCAAGAGAGAAATCTTACCATTGTAGTTATCTTAATTCGGGTTTAATTACTCTGAAGAGACACCATGATGATGGCAACACTTAAAGGAAAACATTTAATTGTGGCTGGCTTATACTCTCAAATATTTAGTACATTGGACTCACAGTGGGAAGCATAATGACATGCATGCAGATATGGGGCGAGAAAAGGAGCTAAGAGTTCTACATCTTTATCCTCAGGCAGCAGTTAGTGATTAATGTATTTTAAGTGTGGCTTGAGCATATATGAGACCTCAGTGCCTGCCTCAATGGTGACACAATTTTTCCAACAAGGCCACATCTAATAGTTCCACCCACTATAGACAAAGCATTTAAACACATGAGTACATGGGGGCCATACCTATTCAAACCACTGTAGTAGTCAATATAAGGAACCTTTTAACTACAAAATCACCCTGAGAACATATCAAAGTATTCATACAGGAGAGAAAACTTAAAATGTAATGTATGAGGAAAAGTCTTTACCTACCTCTCAGGTCTAAGGAAACATCTGAAAATTCATACTGGTGAGACAAATTTTCATGGGAAATAATTTGGCATGTGATTTAACCAAGTTCTGTTCTTATCTCCACTTGAGACTCCACACTAGAGAATCATTATGAACATGAGAAACTTGTGAAAGCCTTTAAGATATTTCAAATCTTAGAAAACATCAAGAGTTTATGAAGAGAGAAAATTTCAAAATGTAGGACAATTTTCATTAAAATATATTACATGTTCAACCTGAAATACATCATAATGAAGACAAATTGAGGAAACTTAAGCTTATGTTATTGTGTAATAGTTTCCTGGAGACTGGAATGATCCATTTTGAAGGGAAGCTGATTAAGGCAGGAAATACGCCACTCAAGAGCTTCAAGCTTCAGCTTCAAGAAACCCCTGAAACTGACAGCATTCAGTGTTCATAACTCAAATGAAGAAACTCAGAAGTCATGCCCCTTAGAAGAGGATTTTAGCCATCAAGATAGAATGCTCGTTAACTTGTAGATATTCATGAGCTTTATTTTACATGATGGTTTTTGAGTTTTGAGATAACAACTGTTTGAGTCTGGTATGCTCCAGTAAGCATCTGCTTACCCATAATCTTGTAAGCAATTCTAATAAAGCTCATTGATTCAAAAAGTTGGCCTTGATTCTGTTTTCACTTTCCAGTTGGGGTGAGAAGATGCTTATATGTATGTTGCGTCTCCCCAGGAAAGGTGTCTCATAAAACATGTGCTGTACCCATTAATTGTTCTTCCAAACTTGTGGTAAACAGGAAGTCGATAATAGGTAGCATTTCTCAACCTGTGGGCCCTCACTCCTTTGGGATAAAAGACCCTTTCACAGCTGTTGCCTAAGATATAGGAAAACATATATTCAGAGGTTTTAAGAACTGAGATACCATGCCTCTATTGTCTCTAGCTGGGTATGCCCCTTGCAGATACACCCACATAGGAGTGTGTGGGACTCCAGCTCCCAGATTTTGCAGGGTTCTTGGGAGGGGAGAGGAAAGAGGAAGTATTAGAAAGATAGAGACTCTAAGAAAGATAGAGACAGGATAGCTTCAGTAGGGCCCTGGGTAAATACCCAGTTGCCTCAAGGTTTATTCCAAGGGGCTTTTTATACAATGCCAAGGGTGAGGAAGAATACCAACCCCTTTCAACATCAAAGCACAACATACAGCCAAATGGGGACCCTTCAAAACACGTGGTAGCCATGCCCATGGCCAAATCATCCCATTATGCAGCCCTACTGGGTAAAGCAAGCTCAGATTCTCTGACCTTAAATAATTTGAGCCACCACAAGAATGCTTGGGGAACTATATTAAAGGCTTGTAGCATTATGAATTTTGGAGCCACTGTTTCAGAGAAAAGGCATTTGAGTCTACAAAAAAAGGAAAGATATTTTTCTTTTCAAATGTTCCAGGCTTACTTGGTTAAGTTATAAAGTCTCCACTCATATAGAATGTATGGGGTTTAGAGGGCTCAGATAGAAGGCTGCTTTCTTCCTTGCATTAAAGGAGGAGAGAAAGGTCTACAAAATGACAAATGAAAATACAACTACAAAACTGTTGGTGACAGACATCATCCAAACTGGTCTATGTTCCTGAATACCTTTCAACTCATGATAATACCCCATGATTCAACCAAACTCTGATGACCTCAAGAACATTTTGGTGTTCTCCGTATTGGTGTTTATTAAAACAGGAACTCATTGTTGCTACAATCTTGAATACAGGCAGTTGAATTCAAAGGATCAAAGATAAATTCTGCCAGTTGCTGCTACATCAGGGATGTTGGAACTGAGACAGGAGACCGTGGCAAGTTAGGTTTCTGGACTGTCCCTTAACAATCTGGAGATTCCAACTAGCTGACAAAGTCTGGAGATTCCAATTTCAAGTATTCAATGGATAGAGACAGGCTTCTTGAGGACCTTGAAATTATTATCCTAAATCAGTACAGATTTCCAATATCGTGGTACATTTTTAAACTTGTCCACAATGAAAAGACATGTTACATTTTACCTCTCACACTACTGTTTTCTTCATTCTGTAACTATTTATACACTTAGTTCTTGTCTACGGTGGTAGCAAGCATGTGGTGAGCCTGTATAAAATGGTCCAGGTAGCCTAGAAGCTGGAACTGTGTGGAAAAGAGCACGGACAGAGAGGGTCATATGCAAATCAGTGGGGCAGGGACAGTCACCGTATCAGAGGGGTAATGGCAAATGAACGAGAGGCTCTGTGGGATTTATAAATTCAATAGCATTTGTGAAAGAGCATCATTAAGAACCAGATTTCGGGGCTGGAGAGATGGCTCAGTGGTTAAGAGCACTGGCTACTCTTCCAGAGGTCCTGAGGTCAATTCCCAGGAACCACATGGTGGCTTATACCCATCTATAATGAGATCTGGTGCCCTCTTCTGGCCTGCAGGTATACATTCAGGCAGAACACTGTACACATAATAAATAAATAAATCTAAAAATAAATAAATTTAAAAAAAAAGAACCAGATTTCAAGAGCCTGGTGGACATTTCTAGAGGAACTTCCAAGGGCTATATTTTTAAGAACAAAACTGGCCTCAGACAGGATCTTCATGGGCCAGGAATACTCCCTTCAGCTGCAGGACACCTTATAAGACAATGTGGGGAAGTCATGAGTACATTGTGCTATAGGGGACTGGAAACCCAATAGAAGGGAAAGCAGGGTTGTGAAACAGGCATATTGGAGTGTACCAGAGGTTTGATCAGCTTTTATGCTGCTAAACAGGCTCTCAAAATTGTTTTAGGGTTACCACTCCCTGTATAAGTGAATTTTAGATAAGAAAAACTGTGGCTTATTGGGGTACTTTTAAAGTCTTACAGTTGCCAGGATATTTACAGAAGAATAATTGGAAATAATTTGTATGGTGATATTTTATTTGTGCTGAAATGTGATTTTATTTGTATGTTAATAAAGTTGCCTGGCGATCAGAAGTCACAGCGAGCCATAAGCGGGAATCAGGCGGTGGTAGCACACGCCCTTAATCCAATCACATGGCAGGCAGAGTCTCTGTGGTCAAGGACACATCCAAAGCAAGGTGACCTGAACTTTTAATCCCAGTACCAACCATAGAGACCTGGAGGTCTGTATAGATAGGCAGGGACGAGGAAATCATGTGGTTGGGTTTAGAGCCAATGTGAAGACAGAAGAGAAAGGCAATAAAAAGACAGGACAGAGGAAGAAGGTCTCTTTCTCAGAGGAAGGACAACAGCAAGTGGTAAGATAACGTGGTCTTAGCTCTTGGCTACTGCTCTGATCTCTGGGCTTTTAACTCTACATTTGGCTCTGTGTTTCTTATTTAATAAGACTGTTTAGAATTTCATCTACAAATTTGCATTATCTGTTGTATGCAAACTTGGTTGTCATATATTGGGACATTTATAAAGACCTTGGAATTTAAAATAATCCATGCTTTCTAACTCTATTGTTTTATCACTTGCCTATTCAAGCAAGTGGCCTTTGCTACTGGAGATTAGGCTCTTGGTCTTTGCTTAAATAATGTCCAGTAGGGGTCATGGGGTCTGTGTGTCTGGTTATCTTGGGTGAGTGATGTCACTAGTTCTGGTTGTCAGGTGCAGCATTGGGTGTAGTGGGGCTCCTAACTAAACTATTTTTACATGCCTAAAAGGCATTTTTTGTTTTTGTTTTGTTTTGTTTTACTATGCTCATTACATCCTGCCTAACTTCTCATCTTGGAATACCAGCCTCCTGGGTTAAAAATACACAGCAAGGGAAAACAAATACCCTAAATCCTGACGCTCAGGTCCCACTCCCAAAACAAATTAAAACTAAGATAAACGCCTTTGACTCAAAGCACAAACCATATCTGTATCCACTAAGGAAAGAAAGCTAAATGATACCCAATATACAGAACTCAAAAACTAGAGTCATGTTCAAGATGGTCAAACATGAAAAGCATGTGATTTAACTCAGACTAGGAACAAAATGATTCATGGGCAAGAACACACTAGTAAATGCCTGAAGGAAATAAGGACACTGTAGGATATAAAAATCGAATTCAATGAGTAGTTAGAAACACCAAAAAATAACTCAAACTGAAATGAAACAATAAATGAAAAATGCAATAAACCTGTTAATAAATTAAAGATATCAACTATGTAGGAGACAGAATATCAGGCTGGAAAATAAGGTAGAGGAGCTGGATGGCTCTGTCAAAGAAAATAATGAATTAAAATAAAATGCTCCACGCAAGTAGCACTAGTTAATGGTAAAAGTGAAGTTTCAGCCAAACGTTCTACACTAATTTGCAATATTCTAAATTTTTTGAGACAGTAACTCACTCTAGAGAGCTTTACTGGAAAGCTGGATAATCATTTCCATCACTATACAAATGAAGTGACACTAAAAATCCGTCTTTATCCTTCCCTCACAGAACTCCACTACTGCCACTCAAACATCCGGAATTACACTATTAGCAACGTAGACTTGGGAGAGAACATTTCAGAAACTCAGGATTTAGAAAGGAAATAAGTGTCTCAGGAAGTCAGTGGTCAGTCAGTCAATTAACAGCCTAGTAATGAATTCATCCTGTGCTGTCACATGATGATGTTGTGGTTGTGCTAACTTAGAGACAAATTTGTCTTCCAGGAAGAATACTGAAGGTGCTTTTATGGAAAACACAGAAAATTCAATTTGAAAATTTAGGGGTGAATGTAGAAGCTTGTGGCTGTCCAAGATGTATAAAATAAGTGATGTAAATGGGCACAGCCTTAAACAACTCAGTTACACCATCTCATCTGTGGCTCTGGCAATATTGATTGAGGAAGAGGGAGGTGGGAAGGAAATAAGAAAAGAAAGATGGGGAAAGGCTATAACATGTCATTCTCCAGACTCCATACAACTCATAATCAGTAAATCAGAGCAACTGTACTTACCTGCCCTGGATTCACTCAAGACCAGCCCTAGCGACAATCAGTCTAGGAATGAGAGAAGTTCACAGGGCCCCACCCTTAACTTCTCAACTGTGGCTATGGATAGACTTTAGGAGAAGGGGAATCACTGTCTTTACTTGTATCTCTTCTGCTGAGGCCACCAGGCTGCATCATATAGCTCCAAAATCACATTCTCACAGATGACCATGGTTAATCTTGGTAAGTTACAAGCAAAGTGAATAGAAATGTTCAAGAGAAAGAGTTAGGAAATGAGGTAGAGAGAGAGAGAGAGATGTGGAGAGAAAGGGACGGAGATAGAGATAAGGATATATATGGGCCAAGACATGAGTAAGGGATCAAAGTGTACACTAAGCAAGGTATATCATGTGAAATGGCAAAAAGATAATAATAAAAGTTAAAATCTTTATTTTACCTCTTTATCTGGTTTGATATCAGGTAATATTAATTTCATCAAGAATCTGGAAGCCTTGTCTTCATTTTACATCAAGGAGTATTTTAAGTAGCATCTTTGAAATTCTCACATAGTCCTGTGAGGAATCAATCTGCTTCTGGGCTTTTCTTTTTAATCAGGGTGTATTTATTTCTGTGTCTTTGTTGTTGCTGCTTATAAACCTCTTGAATTAGTTCATGTTGGTGTAATTTTGGTGTGTGGCACCAATCAGGAGATTTGATCATTTCTTTTAGAGTTCCTAATTTAGTTTGATGAGGTCTTTAAAGTCAGCAGGTTTCAGATATGCTTGTACACTCCTGTCCCGTGATTGGGCTGTGCAGTTAGCTTGAGTACTTCCCAGGTCATGTTGACAATAAGTCCCATATACACAGCTATCAAAGAGATGCAGACTAAATCTCCTTTAAGATTCCGTCTCACCACAGTCAAATGCCATCACCTGGATTTATAACAAATTGTGACATGAATGTGGGGAAAGGGACACTGTCGTACACTGCTTGTGGGAGTGTAAACCAGATAAGCCACTTTAGAAAGGATTCTATACTTTCTCAAAAATGCTATAAATAGAACTATCCTACGTACTATACTGTTTAGCTATTTATCCACACATGCGCTTCTGATTGTTGCCTACAATTCTCTGTATACATCCATGCCCATCTGCATAGGCTGAAGAAAAGAGACTCAAGAATTACTCAAGCCCCTTCAAAGATTCTAACCTAGAAATAGATTTGTCATGATTATAATGAGGACCAGATTTCTCTGGTGTGTTCTGAGCTTTAGGCTGTGCTGTGATGATCATGACAGGTCAATAGGCATCCCAGCTTTGCAGGGAGGTAAGCACACAGAAAAACAAATTCAGAGGTAGGAGTCTGTCCTTAAAGCACAGAGTTTATTCTGAGCCCATGGGCACCTTTCACATGACAGGACAGCTTATTTCACATTGTGGTGAGTTGTATTGTTTCTCTCTATATGGAAAAACAATAATGTCCTATGTAATAGATTCTCCATGTGTGCATGGATTAAACACATTAGTGATTAAATCCATGTCACAAATAATTAATCCTAGCTGAGTCAAGAAAAGAAATGAATGCATTTTCCTTTGGAGTCCATTTCCATTGGACTAGCAGCAAGTCCAGATTTGAATTCTCTACTTCAATTTCCCTGTCTTTTCCATTCCCTGGTTCTCTGTTCCATGAGTTTGAATCTGTGCCTACCTGAAGGCTGTCTTGTGAATCTATTCCTGTGTGTCTGTTTGCTCCCTCCATCTCCCTGCCTCTCTCTGTGTGTGTTTATCTGACTGTGTACTGTGTATGCATCTGTCTGTCCAGAACAGAGTAGTTTTCTCTGTCTTTATTGAATAGCATAAAAGCATCACATGACATAGGTATGAGAAATCTTTTATAGACATTAAAACCCTTGGAACTGGAATATGGATGGTTACAAGCCAACACATGAATGCTATGAACTGACTTCCGGTCCTCTGCAAAAGCATGAAGTATTCTTGTTGCTGAGCTATTCCTTCAGCCCCCAGGTAACATTTTTAAAATATGAGTTTTAAAGGTTTGCAGAAGCTCAATATATGACATTCCCAGAAAAAAATAGACATTACATTGGTCTTGAATATATTTAATGGATAAACAGACATTTCTGCCTATTGCTCTGCTCTGAGATGGTGTCTCAGAAAGAATGACTGGACCTCTTCTTGCCTTTTCAAATCAAAGTGTCAAAAATGCACATATAACTATAATGATACTAACAACAAATACTGGAGACAAAACAAGAGCAATTACATATATCCACAGTATTAGTAAGAGTCCAACTTACCACACCCACAATGCAATTCAGCATGGAGTTACTTGAAGAATAAAACAAACAAGCGAAATGACTGTGGGTGTGAGAGGCAGGACGAGGTGGAGCTCTGTGCGTTGAAGGCCATCTGGTGTGGATGAAGATTTGCAAGCCAGCCAGGGCTAAAACCTGAAAATAAAATTAAAGCATATATTTTTCACAAAGCATTCATTTCAAATCAGACACAAAATACTGAAAGTGAAAGATTTTAAATGACAAAAAGATTTGCCTTGTAAATTTATTTCTATAAGAAGTGGATAGGGCCAGGCTGGAAAGAGTACTCAAGTGGTTAAGAACACTTGAGGCTCTTAACCAAGGACCTGGGTTAAATCCACAGCAATTACCTGGTAGCTCACAGCTGCTTGTGACTCAAGATCCAGGGATCCAAAGCCTTCTTCTCACTTCCACGTGTACCAGACATGCATGTGATGCACAAACATACAAACAGACAAAAAATATACATAAAAAATTTAAAAGTGAGGGGAATGGGAAGAATTATTGAGGCAAGTAAGAGAAGGGGAAAGGAATTCAGGAGGTAAATCTACTTATTCCCATCTCTCTCTTTGCTTTCCTTCCAGGGTGGCCTCTCGCTCCTTCCAGAAATCAGAAAGTCAAACCTTGGGAGACAGTGCCATGCATAAGGAGTTATGGAGATCTGGAATAAGGAACCAAGAATGCATGTTAGCATGGCAGGCTGCTTGTAGTTAAGTTTGGGAATCCAGAGAAAGAGAAGGCCAGAGCAAACTGAATTGTAAGACTACCTGTGTCAGCAAGCTCTGAGTTTGATTTAGGACCCTCTGCTGGTTTGAATGAGAATGCTGCTCCCCCCCCCACACACACACACTTACTCTCATGTATTTGTATGTTTGTTCCACACTAGGCTGAACAATTTTGGAAGAATAGGAGATATGGCCTTGTTGGAGAAGGTTTGTCACTGAAGGTGGGCTTTGGGGTTTGGAAAGCTTGCACCATTCCCAATTAACTCTCTCTGTGTCTTGTGCCTATGGATCAGATGGAAGATTTCAATGACTGCTCCAGCTTCAGGCCTGTCTGCCTGCTGCCATGTTCCCTGCCATGATGATCATAAACTCTAACCGTCTGGAAACCTAAACCCCCAAGTTAAATACTTTCTGTTATTGATGCCTTGATCATGGTTTCTTGCCATGCAATTGAAAAGTAACTAAGACAGACCCTATGTGAAAGAAAGAACATCTTTGTGCTTCTGCCCACATGGATACATGTACATGTTCCCTCCAAACATAGGCCTGTACAGAGGTAAACATCTGTACACACATTAATAAACACTATGCCTATACATACATATGAAAAGAAAAAATGAAAAAGTCAGGATGACTTGTCACCTTCTGATTCGTATTATCAGTGAACACATGGCCATCTGTGCTGGATGGCAGATACCCATTGTGGGGTATGCAGAATCAGAGAGGCCAGATCTACCTCTCCAAATTTAACTTTGTCAGCCAGTATGCACCTCTTGTGACCACACCCTGCCCTTGCCTGTGAAGCCAAGGTAGGTAGAGCAATCTCATAGATATGATGCATCTCTCTCCCATTCTGCACATCCTGGTCCTGGCTGGGCCTCTTTTTCCTGTACCCCTGAATAAAGTTGTCAATTTTACTAATCAGCTACACTAAAACTACCAGCAATGATGGATTTAAATTGTCTCAAGTACTGGGAGCCCCACAGCTCTCTGTATCTGAACCCTAGTCAATTGTGGAAAACAAGAATCTGCTGAAAAAAATCCCTGTGGCATGATTGGTAACAAAACTATGCACCAGGGAAATGGGTACTGACAGACACTGAAGAATTGCTCATCCAATTCCTCACTGGAAAGGATAACACTACAAAGTATTTACATGGCCCTTAGTGATGGCACTTCCCATGAATACGATGATGTGTGTGTGGTGGCCTGTCCCATCCATCACATGCTTCTTCAAAAAGTAGTCAATCAAAAGTGGGGGAAAGATCAGATTATGACTGCTCAGAGGGACTTTGTCTTCCACTGGAAGGTACTTGGTGTCATCAATGTTATATTCTTTAAGAGTCTATCAGATGCTCAAATAAGAAGGCTAGCATTTCCCAAATAGAATAATTTCTGAATATTTGTACTTCATAGCCGGTAAATCTAAAAGATTTAAGAAGAAGGCAAGTGGAGTGCATGTCAGAATTTATCAATGAAGATCAGTGATTTCATTAGAGAGAACCTCAGCAATTTCACAGCTGTTCTAATATTGGAAACATAATCAGTCTTTCCTCATGAATTCCTTCAGTGAAATTAACATGTTCTATAATTGATAAAAAACATCATGGGCAGTGTAACTGCTTGTTTGCATTATTGTTCTCAACTAATTCTGGCCCACTGTAGATGCTGAGGACTTCACTGCCTTGGAGCTCTGATGATGATCACACAGGAAGTGATTAGGATTTAGCTCAGTACCAGTAACCGGTATGTATGTGTGTTCTTCTCTGTGTGACTATATGGTCTTTGGGTTACATATCTGTGTTTAGTCTGTGTATGTCCCTATTTCTGTGTCTATTTATGTATTTTGTGTGTGATACTGTATGTTATCTGCATAAGTTTGTATCTGTGCAAGAATGCGTATGTGAATGTATTTATGTGTGTGTTTAAGACTTGTTGTCTCTATGTGTCCCTGTATGTGTATGTGTGTTTGAGCAACTGTCTGTCTATATGTGTTTGTGTGTAATTACTTATGAATGATTGTGTGTATGTATATAGGAGTGTGTCTGGGTATGTATGACAGTGTGTGTATGCCTGTCTGTGTGTGTGCGTGTGAATCTATTTATGTTTGGTATGTGTGTGTTTGTGTGTGTGTGTGTGTGTGTGTGTGTGTGTGTATGTTTGTTTCTTCTGAAAGAACTAAAATCTTAGAAATGTGATAATCATTTCGTTATTGTTCTTCCATTAACTTTTTGCTTCTGGGCACAATTAACAAACTTGCATTTTGAGGTAGGGATTAAAGAAAATAAGTTGAAATCAGAACAGATTTTTTGACTTAATTACAGGCACACTGCACTGTACAATGCTCCCAGTCTTTCAGATGAACTCCTTTCTGAAGAAGACCCACTTCATTAATCCTGTTGGAGAAGTAGTGACTATGACTGGAAAAAAATACTGAAGGCAGATTATGACATTTTCCAGATTTGGAATTTCCCACATGGTCTTGGACTTAAATGGAAAATAGGAAAGTTTCACCAATGTCTTCCACATGGTCAACATCTCTATTTATATAAAGACATTGTAGTGTATCACAGGAAGTGGACAGGTGAGTTTGACCTAATGGTACTGATTTACATTATACAGCTGTAATCCTGGTCAAGTGGGGCCATTTGTGCTTCCTAACTCACTGAACTGAAGCAGATTATTAAGTAATAATCAATTTCTACTTTCTTAGAAATTTCACAGTAGAAATCATACCTGTAAAATGTATTTGCATAAATGCAACATTTCATTTGCCGATCTCTGGAAAATTAGTTCTTTTTTATTTTCTCTTTTTAATAGGAATTTTTATTTATTATTTGAAGATTCCAGGCATGTATACAGCAATATTCTCTTGGTACCATTCTGATTACTGCACAGTGGTTTTCTTCTCTACTGCTGAATCTCTGACCCTGACGTTAAAAACATAGAGGCTAATTGTGAGTAAGGTGTTGGAGAAAAGAGAAAGCATGCAGGTCATTAAGTTATATTATAAAATGTTGTTCAAGTATTTTACCAGGAGGTCATAATTGTAATTATCTAAATATACATTAACATTTTCATGGTCCACCTTAGATATTTTATGAAGTATAATTTTGCATTTTTTTTCTTTTTTATGTGCACGGATGATTTGCCTGCATGTGTGTCTGTGCACCACATGACTGCCTGACAACTGTGAATATCAGAAGAGGGATTCTTGTCCCCTGGAAAAGGAGACAGCTTTGACTCATTCTGTAGGTGCTGTGAATGAAACCTGCACCCTCTTCAAGAGCATCAAATGCTACTGACCACTGAGTCTTCACTCCAGCCCACAACCCCATCCCATAGCACAATTGTTCAGTAGATGAATGTTCTTTTGTCCCCCTCCATCTTGCACAGCTCCTTTAAACAAATCATAAGTTGTTAAGATTCTTTATCTGAGTGAAGAGGTACTGGTAGTAATATACAATTGCCTTTCAGGAGTGCTGCAAATGAAATACTGGGTTTGTGTCTCCTTGGGAATTCTAAGGTATATTTCTCATGTGTCTGGTTTTATAATATTCGCTCAATACTGCCTTGACTTCCAGGTTGTGTGTTGAAATTGAAAGGCTTTAGCATCAATAAAACCTTCAGTTTAATCTGATGTGCTAGCTCAGGTTACTCAGATAGAGTGAAACCAATTGTAACTGTCATGTTCTCAGAGTGATAAGGAGAATCATTCTCAGAGAACAGGGCTCATGGGCAGAAATTTAGCTACTGACCTACAAATGCACTTCAGAGGAGAGAAGTAAATCTCAAGCCTGCCCAAACAGGCCCCATTTCAACATTACAAAATCATCAACTGGGAGGAAATGGAGGACTGAAAAACCCATCTATGCCCTACTCCCAGGTATGTCTATTTCAATGCAGAAGCAAAAGACATATGAGGATATCAATACGGCATGACTCAAAATGCCACAGCCCTGTATCTAAGTGAGTAAACTCAATGGCATACTAAACAAAGAATTCAAAGAATGGTTATGAGAATGTACCATACAATAAAAGAGTCACCAATCACTTCCTGGGGGGAATTCAGGGAAATTCCAAACACGTGCATATCTTAAGGAACACAATTATGATGTGACAGAAATTCAATAAAGATAACTAAACCATAAAAGTTGTAGTGGTGATACATACCTTTAATCCTGGCTTATTGTTTATTTTTTATTTTGATTTTCATCTTTGAGGCTTTGTAATTTTTTTTATTTCTTCCTTTATTTATTTTTTAAAGAGAGAGAAAAACATAATGTTTAGTGCATAAGGAGTTGTGGACTATTTGGAGTGTTTGGAAGGATATAAAATTTATCAAAATATACAGTATGACAAATATTTCAATAAAAGGTACTAAGAGAAAATAAGTTCAAGTCATTAAAGAAAGAAATTGAAGATTTCAGAAGATGGAAATATGTCTCATGTTCATGGATTGATTGGAAACATGATCATCCTCATGAAAGCAAACAACAGATTCCAATCCCTATCAAAATCTCAACATAATTCTTCATGTTTTTTTGCTTCTGGTATTTCAAAACAGGGTTTCTCTTTGTAGCCCTGGTTATCCTGGAACTCACTTTGTAGACTAGGTTAGCCCTTAATTCAGAGATCTGTCTGGCTCCACTTCCAGAGTGCTGGAATTAAAGGCATGTACCACCACAGCCAGGCATCTTCATAGTTCTCTTTTTTTAATAAATATTTTTATTTTATAATTAATATAATTTTACATATCAGCTTTGGATTCCCCTATTCTCCCTCTTCTCACCCCCAGCATCCCCCCCAATACACTCCCCATTCCCACCTCCTCCAAGGCAAGGTCTCTCCTGGGGAGTCAACCCAGCCAGGTAGATTCAGTTGAGGCAGGTCCAGTCCCCTCCTCCCTGCACCAAGGCTGAGCAAAGTTTCTCAGCCTAGGCCCTCGGTTCCAAAAAGCCAGTTAATGCACCAAGAACATGTCCTGGTCCCACTGCCTGGGGTCCTCCTAAACAGTTCAAGCTCATCAACTGTCTCACTTATCCAGAGGGCCTGATCCAGTTACATGGGGGCTACTCAGCTATTGGTTCACAGTTCATGTGCTTCCACTAGTTTGGCTATTTGTTCCTGTTCTTTTTCCAAGCATGGTCTCAATATCTCTTGCTCATATAATCCCTCCTCTCTTTTGCCGATTGGACTCCTGGAGCCCTACCTGGGGCCTGGCCGTGGATTTCTGCATCTGCTTCCACCAGTCACTGGATGATAGGTCTATCATGACAGTTAGGGTGTTTGGCCATCAGATCACCAGAGTGGTCAGCTCAGGCACTCTCTTGACCATTGCCAGTAGTCTATTGTGGAGGTATCTTTGTGGATTTCTGGGGACCTCTCTAGCACTCTGCTTCTTCCTATTCCCATGGGGTCTTCATTTATCATCTCTTTCTTTGTTTTCCCATTCTGTTCCTGATCCAGCTGGGACCTCCCACTCCCCTAAGCTCTCTTTCCCCCGACCCTTGCCCTCTATTAACCCCCCTAACCCTCAGTTTGCTCATGTAGATCTCATCTATTTCTCTGTTGTTGAGTGATCCCTGTGTCTTTCTTAGGGTGCTCTTTACTAGGTAACCTCCCTGGAGTTGTGAGCTTCAGTCTGGTTGTCCTTTGCTTTACATCTAGTATCCACTTATGAGTGAGTACATACCATGTTTGTCTTTCGGAGTCAGGGTTACCTCACTCAGGATGATATTTTCTAGTTACATCCTATTGCCTGCAAACCTCATGATGTCATTGTTTTTCTCTGCTGAGTAGTCCTCCATTGTGTATGTGTACCACATTTTATTTATCCATTCTTCAGTTGAAGGGCATCTAGGTTGTTTCCAGGTTCTGGCTATTACAAACAATGCTGCTATGAACATAGCTGAGCATGTGTCTTTGTGGTATGATTGAGTATTCCTTGGGTATATGCCCAAGAGTGGTTTAGCTGGGTCATGAGGGAGGTTGATTCCCAATTTTCTAAGAAAGTGCCATATTGATTTCCAAAGTGGCAGTACAAGTTTGCACTCCCACCAACAGTGGAGAAGTGTTCCCCTTGCTCCACATCCTCTCCAACATAAGCTGTCTTCAGTGTTTTTGATTTTAGCCATTCTGATGGGTGTAAGACGGTATCTCAGAGTCATTTTAATTTGTATTTCCCTGATGATTAAGGATGTTGAGCAATTCCTTAAATGTCTTTAAGCCATTTGAGCTTCTTCTGCTGAGAATTCTCTGTTTAGCTCTATAGCCCATTTTTTAATTGGACTGTTGGGTATTTTGATGTCTAATTTCTTGAGTTCTTTATATATTCTGGATATCAGCCCTCTGTCAGATGTGGGGTTGGTGAAGATCTTTTCCCATTCTGTAGGCTGTTGCTTTGTCTTATTGACCATGTCCTTTGCCCTACAAAATTTCAGTTTCAAGAGGTCCCATTTATTGATTGTTTCAGTGTCTGTGCTACTGGTGTTATATTTAGGAAGTGATCTCCGGTGCCAAAGTGTTCAAGACTACTTCCTACTTTCTCTTCTATCAGGTTTAGAGTTACTGGATTTATGTTGAGGTCTTTGATCCACTTGGACTTAAGTTTTGTGCATGGTGACAGATATGGGTCTATTTTCAGTTTTCTACATGTTGACATCCAGTTATGCCAGCACCATTTGTTGAAGATGCTTTCTGTTTTCCATTGTACAGTTTTGGCTTCTTTTTCAAAAATTAGATGTTCATACACGTGTGGATTAATATCACGGTCTTCAATTCGATTCCATTGGTCCACATGTCAGTTTTTATGCCAGTACCAAGCTGTTTTTATTACTGTAGCTCTATAGTAGAGCTTGAAGTCAGGGATCGTGATGCCTCCAGAGGTTGTTTAATTATACAGGATACTTTTGGCTATCCTGGGTTTTTTTTTTTCCATATGAAGTTGAGTATTGTTCTTTCCAGGTCTGTGAAGAATTGTGTTTGGATTTTGATGGGGATTGCATTGAATCTGTAGATTGTTTTTGGTAAGATTGCCATTTTTACTATGTTAATCCTGCCTATCCATGAGTATAGGAGATCTTTCCATTTTCTGACATCTTCTTCAATTTCTTTCTTCAGGGACTTAAAGTTATTTTCATACAGGTCCTTTGCTTGCTTATTTAGAGTTACCCCAAGGTATTTTATATCATTTGTGGCTATTGTAAAGGGTGATGTTTCTCTGATTTCATTCTTAGCCCGTTAAGTCATTTGTATATAAGAGGGCTACTGATTTTTTTTGAGTTAATCTTGTATCCTGCTACGTTACTGAAGGTGATTATAAGCTGTATGAGTTCCTTGGTCGAATTTTTGGGGTCACTTATGTATACTATCATGTCATTTGCAAATAGTGAAAGCTTGACTTCTTCCTTTCCAATTTATATCCCCTTGATCTCCCTATGTTGTCTTATTGCTCTGGCTAGAACTTCAAGTACTATATTGAATAAGTATGGGGAGAGCAGACAGCCTTGTCTTGTTCCTGATTTTAATGGAATCGTTTTGAGTTTCTCTCCACTTACTTTGATGTTGGCTGTTGGCTTGCTGTAAATTGCCTTTATTATGTTAGGTATGTTCCCTGTATTCCTGATCGCTCCAAGACCTTTATCATGAAGGGGTGTTGGATTTGGTCAAAGGCCGTTTCAGCATCTAGTGAAATGATCATGTGATTTTTTCTTTCAGTTTGTTTATATGGTGTATTACATTGACAGACTTTCATATGTTGAATCACACTTGCATCTCTGGGATGAAGACTACTTGATCATGGTGGGTAATTGTTTTGATGTGTTCTTGGAGTCTGTTTGCCAATATTTTTTTTAAAGATTTATTTATTTATTATGTATATGACATTCTGCCTCCATGTATGTCTGCAGGCCAGAAGAGGGTACCGGATCTCATTATAGATGGCTGTGAGCCACCATGTGGTTGCTGGGAATTGAACTCAGGACCTCTGGAAGAGCAGCCAGTGCTCTTAACCTCTGAGCCATCCCTCCAGGCCCTGTTTGCCAATATTTTATTGAGTATTTTTGCATCAATGTTCATGAGGGAGATCAGTGTGTAATTCTCTTTCTTTATCTCATCTTTGTGTGGTTTGGGTATCACGGTAACTGTAGCCTCATAGAGAGTTTCGCAGTGTTCCTTCTCTTTCTATTGTGTGGAGCAATTTGAGGACTATTGATATTAGCTCTGCTTTGAAATTCTGGTAGAATTCTGCACTGAACCCAGCTGGTCCTGGGCTTTTTTTGTTTGGGAGACTTTTTATGACTGTTTCTATTCCCTTAGAGGTTATTGGTATATTTTAATAGTTTATCTGGTCTTGATTTAACTCAGGTATGTGGTACTCATCCAGAAAATTATCCATTTCTTTTAGATTTTCCAATTTTGTGGAGTAGAGGTTTTTGAAGTATGACCTGATGATTTTCTGGATTTCCTCATTGTTAGTTGTTATGTCTCCCTTTTCATTTCTGATTTTGCTAATTTGGATGCGCTCTCTCTGCCTTTTGGTTAGTTTGGATAAGGACTTGTCTATGTTGTTGATTTTCTCAAAGAACCAACTTTTTGTTTCATTGATTCTTTGTACTATTCTCTTTGTTTCTATTTTATTGATTTCAACTTTCAATTTGATTATTTCCTGGTGTCTATTCCCCTTGGGTGACTCTGCTTCTTCTTGTTCTAGAGCTTTCAGGTGTGCTGTTAAGTCACTAGTGTGAGGTTTCTCCAACTTCTTTATGTGGGCATTTAGTGCTATGAATTTCCTCTTAGGTTTGCTTTCATAGCGTCTCCTAAGTTTGGGTATGTGGTGTCTTCATTTTCATTGATCTCTAGGAAGTCTTTACTTTCTTTCTTCCTTGACCCATTGGTCATTCAGCTGATCATTATTCAGTTTCCTTGAGATTGTAGGCTTTCTGTAATTTTTGTTGTTGTTGAAATCTAACTTTAAACCATGGTGTTCTGATAGAACACAGGAGGTTATTCCAATTTTTTTTAATCTGTTGAGATTTGTTTTGTGGCTGAGTATGTAGTCGATTTTAGAGATGGTTCCATGGGGTGCTGAGAAGAAGGTATAGTCTTTTTCACTAGGATGGAATGTTCTGTAGATATCAGTTAAGTCCATTTGAGTCATAACATCAGTTAAGTCCCTTATTTCTCTGTTAAGTTTTGATTTGGCACATCTGTCCTGTGGTGAGAGTGGGGTGTTGAAATCTCCCACTATTAATGTGTGGGGTTTTATGTGTGATTTAAGCTTTAGTAATGTTTCTTTTACATATGTGGGTGCCCTTCTGTTTGGGGCATAAATGTTCAGAATTGAAACCATCTTGGTGGATCTTTCCTGTGATGAGTATGTAATGTGTTTCTTGATCTCCTTTGATTGATTTTAGTTTGAAGTCTAATTTCGCTGGATATTAGGATGGCTACACCTGCTTGCTTCTTAAGACCATTTGATTGGAAAGACTTTTCCCAGCCTTTTATTCTGAGGTAGTGTCTATATTTGAAATTGAAGTGTGGGCCGGTTGGTGGTGGTGCGCACCTTTAATCCCAGCACTAAGGTGGCAGTGCCAGGCTGATCTCTGTGAGTTTAAGGCCAGCCTGGGCTACAAAGTGAGTTCCAGGAAAGGTGCAGAACTACACAGAGAAATTGAAGTGTGTTTCTTGTATGCAGCAGAAAGATGGGTCCTGCCGGGCGGTGGTGGCGCACGCCTTTAATCCCAGCACTCGGGAGGCAGAGACAGGCAGATCTCTGTGAGTTTGAGGCCAGCCTGGGCTACCAAGTGAGTCCCAGGAAAGGCGCAAAGCTACACAGAGAAACCCTGTCTCGAAAAACCAAAAAAAAAAAAAAGAAAAAAAAGAAAGATGGGTCCTGCTTTCGTATCCATTCTGTTAACCTGTGTCTTTTTATAGATGGATTAATTCCATTGATATTAAGGGATATTAATGACCAGTGATTTTTAGTTCCTGTTATCTTTTGTTGGTAGTGTGTGTGTACTTCTCTTCTTTGGGGTTTACTGTTGTGAGGTTATCTATTGCCTGTGTTTTCATGGGTGTATTTTACTTCCTTAGGTTGGAATTTTCTTTCTAGTGCTTTCTCTAGGGCTAGATTTGTGGATAGGTATTGTTTAGATCTGGTTTTGTCTTGGAATGTCTTGTTCACTCCGTCTATGATGACTGAAAGTTTTGCTGAGTATATTAGTCTAGGCTGGCATCCATGGTCTCTTAGTGTCTGCATTACATCTGTCTAGGTCTTGCTGTCTTTCCAAGTCTCCATTGAGAAATCGGGTGTTATTCTGATGGGTTTGCCTTCATAAGTCACTTGTCCTTTTTCCTTTGTTGCTCTTAATATTTTTTCTTTATTCTGTACGTTTAGTTGTTTAATTATAATGTGGCAAGGAGACTTTTTTTGGGGGGGGGTCTAGTCTGTTTGGTGTTCTGTAGGCTTCTTGTATCTTCATAGGTATTTCCTTCTTTATGTTGGGAAAGTTTTCTTCTATGATCTTGTTGAATATATTTTCTGTGCTTTTGAGTTGGTATGCTTCTCCTTCCTCTATCCCTATTATTCTTAGGTTTGGTCTATTCATGGTGTCCCAGATTTCTTGGACATTTTGTGTTATGACTTTTTTGGCTTTGGTATTGTCTTTAACCGACAAATCTATTTCCTCTATTGTATCCTCTACACCAGAGATTCTCTCTTCCATCTCTTGAATTCTGTTGTTTATGCTTGCATCTGTGTTTCCTGTTCGTTTACTCAGATTTTCTATTTCCAGCATTCTTTCTGTTTGTGTCTTCTTCACTGTTTCTATTTCCCTTTTCAGGTCTTGAACTGTTTTCCTCACCTGTTTAATTGCTTTTTCGTGATTTTCTTTAAGGGATTTATTGATTTCTTCCAATTTTTTAATTTGTCTTTTCCTTTATTTCTTTATATATTTCTTCCATTTTTTGTTTGTCTTTTTCTCAATTTCATTTTTCATTTTTTTTTTTTTTTTTTTTTTTTTTTTTGGTTTTTCGAGACAGGGTTTCTCTGTGTAGCTTTGCGCCTTTCCTGGAACTCACTTGGTAGTCCAGGCTGGCCTCGAACTCACAGAGATCCGCCTGGCTCTGCCTCCCGAGTGCTGGGATTAAAGGCGTGCGCCACCACCGCCCGGCCATTTTTCATTTTTTCTTGAAAGGCCTCTAGCATCTTCATGATGCTATTCTTTGTTTTTTGTTTTTTTTTTTTTTTTTGGTTTTTCAAGACAGGTTTTCTCTGTGTAGCTTTGCACCTTTCCTGGAACTCACTTGGTAGCCCAGGCTTTCCTTGAACTCACAGAGATCTGCCTGGCTCTGCCTCCCTAGTGCTGGGATTAAAGGTGTGCGCCACGACCACCTAGCCATGATGTTATTCTTAAGGTCGCTTTCTTTTGCTTCTTCTACCTTGTGATGTTCAGGTCTTGCTGTTGGAGGAGGGCTAGGTTCTGGTGATGCTGTATTGCTCTTTATGTTGTTGTGTGTACTTGTACCTTTAAGTCTGCCCATCTCCTCCTTTAATGGATATAAGAGGTGCCTGTGTCTGAGCCAGTTGCTGTTGGTCCACTCTGTGCTTGTGTCTGTGTCTCAGGGGGCTCATCTGGGTCCTATCTTAGCTCTTGGTCTAATTGGAGCAGGCAGATTCTGTGTCTCAGCGAGCTTCTCTTAGGTCAACCCAAGCTAGATAATTCTGTGACTTACTGATCCGCTCTTGGTCTTATCAGGGTTCTTGGTCCAGTCAGAGCTGACAGATTCTGTGTTTCAGGAAGCCTCTCGTGGTCCAATGAGAGGTGGCAGATTCTACTTCTCAGAAAGCCACTCTTGGTCTAATTAGGGCTGGCAGATTCCCTGTCTCCTGAGGTTACTCTTGGTCCAATGACAGATCTTTGTCCAATGAGAGCTCTCTCTAGTCCCCATGAGAGCTAGTGCTTTGTTTCCAAGCCTCAGGACGCGTCTGGGGTCTCAGGCAGATGGGTATGGGGTCCCTTCATAGTTCTTAAATGGACAGTTTTCAGCTTCATATGGAAGCACAAAATCCAGGATAGCTAAAACAAACCTGAGTAATAAAAGAACCATGTGATGTTGCACTAAAAACTTGGACAGCCATAAGCGTCTACATTCACCCCTGAGTTTTCAACAGGAATTTTCCGTGTTTTCCATAAAAGCACCTTCAGTATGCTTCCCAGAAAACAAACTTGTTTCTGATTTAGTATAACCACAACATCAACATCTTACAGCACAGGATGGATTCAAAACTAGGCTATTAGCAATGGGCTGACTGACCACTGAGTTTCGGAGACACCTATTTCCTTTAAAAATCCTGAGTTTCTGAAATGTCTTTCCTGAAGGGAATATTGCTAATGGTGTAATTCCAGATATTTGACAGGTAATAGTGGAGTTCTGTGAGGGAAGGCTAAAGAGGCTTTTTAGTGTTACTTCATTTGCAGAGTGATGGAAATGATTATTTAGCTTTCCAGTAAAGCTCTCCAGAGTGAGATACTGCCTCAAAAATTTAGAATATTTCAAATAAGTGTAGAACAGAACATACAGCTGGAACTTCACTTTTACCTTTAACTAGAGCTACTTGCACTAGTTATTTGCACTAGTTATTTTGCATTGGCTACTTGCACTAGCTACTTGCACTAGTTATTTTGCACTAGCTACTTGCACTAGTTACTTGACTGAGGCATCCAGCTCCTCTACCTGTCTTCAAGCCCCATATTCTGTCTCCTACCTGATTGATCTCTTTGAGTTATGAGGCTTATTGCATTTTTCATTTCTTATTTCATTTCAGTTTGGGTTTTCCCTGGCGTTTTTAACTACTTATTGAATTCGCTTCTCATATCCTACGGTGTCTTCACATCCTTCAGGCATTTGCTAGTGTTCTCTTGCCCATAAATCATTTTGTTCCTACTTTTGAGTTGTTTAACATAATTTACATGTTTTGATCATCTTGAACATGACTCTGCGTTTTGACTTCTGTGTATTGGATATCGTTTAACATTCTCTCCTTAGGGGATACAGATACAGTTTGTGCTTTGAGGCAAGGGCGTTTTATCTTAGCTTTAATTTGTTTGGGGAATGAGACTTGAGCATCAGAATTTAGGGTGTCGGTTGTCTTTTTTGTGTGTTTTAACCCAGGAGGCCGGTATCCCAAGATGAGAAGTTAGGCGAAATAACTTGTATCTGAAGGTTTCAAAACCCAGCGTTGGGGTCAGATACTGAGTCGGGGTGTGTGTGGCTGTGCAGAGCGGGTCCAGGGCAGCCCGACAGCTGGAGCTGTGTGGAAGGCAGCCTGAGACCCAGTGGGAGGGACGGGTCTAGAAGGGCGGAGGACACCTGCGTGATCAGAGTTGTGTAGAGTAAGAGTAACAGCGAGGCCGACTAGGTAAACTAAGTAAGAAAAAAAATCGGCGGTAGGCAAGTTTAGAGGAAACGCGTAACCGGAAGCGGGAGTGCATTGGGCGGGTCCAGGAGGTGCGGCTCCAAGGAATGACGCTGAAGAACAGGAAATTCCACCATTCCCTGTTGGACTTGGGGAAGCTTCCTTTTCCGGAACTGGGTGAGGAAGACCCGGCAGGTATTCGGGACCCGAAACCTCCCCGGAGCCGCAGTCTCCGCGGGGCGGCCTGGGAAAGTCACCAGTCAGCAGCGCAGTGGCGGGAACCGCAGCCCGGCGGCCCTGGAACCTCCCAGGTCAGAGGAGCTGCGGGGCTGGGACACGGGAGGGGAGGGACCGGGGTGCGAGCAGTTTCTCTGCGTTCATGAGGAAGCCGGCTCCGAAATTCTGCTGTGGATGTCTTTCCGTTGTCGGTAAGTTTGAGATCCGATGAAGTGGGGTGTATCGTGATTTTTTTTCTTTGATCTTATGGTTGTCAGAATATTTTCATGAAATAATCTCAGAGCATCTGCAATGCCTGTAGTATGCAAACGGGGTTCTCTTTGCTGCTGTAGCAGTTAGAAAGCTCGAGTTCAAATTCATCCATGCTTTCTTAACTCCTCTGGTCTACTACTTGCCTGTTTAAGAGTGGACTTTGCCCCTAGGACTACGCATCCCCAGAGAGCTTTGTAGATATTAGTCATATGAGGAACCTCTGTAGATTTGATTGAACCAGAAAATGTACGTTATAAAGCACCACAGTTATGATTGTAAATATTAACATTTACCGAGCAAAGTTTTACTCCCCATTAATTTTCCTGAGATGTGTGGAGTCTGTTGTAAACACAGAATTCCGAAATGTGTCTTCATATGCTTAGTTGTTGATGTTACTCCTAAGGTCTGAATGATAAATGAGGACACGACTACTTTAAATGGTTGAGGAGAAGGTTTATTGTAGGTATGAGGAAGAAAATAGCCAGAGACATCTGGAAGGGTCCAGAGTGAACTGGTCCGCGAGAGGGGAGAGAGGAGGAGAGAGAAATGAAGAGAAGACGGGAGAGAGGTGGAGGCCGAGAGAGGAACCTGGAGCCTAGAGGCCAAGAGAGCACCTGGCAAAAAATGTCTGCTTTGATATGTTAATGGGCAGCTCAGCCATTTGTCACGAGTTTTTTGATACCTAACAAGGTCCAGGCAAGCCCTGTTATACATGCTGTGAGAACATGTTACCAAGGCCACACTATTTTTATAGATAGAAACCTCATGGATTAAAATTAGAAAGCACCTTTTGAATAATTATGATTACAATCCTACATCAGAAAAGTGCCTCCTTGGTTCAAGAAATGCAGTCTACCCATGCGCATGTGTAAAAACTGTTGTTTTTATTTTAGGGTTTGTTGACATTCAGTGCTGTGACTGTAGGAGGAGTGGAAATGCCTAGACCCTGCTCTCAGGGCTTTTTGTGGACACCTCCTCTTTGAGAAGTGCAGCAGTCTGGTTCTGAGGGTCAGAATAATTTTCTTGCAGTCTCCCTTGCTCATTCTCAGGGTTCTTGGACAGACCACTCTGCATGTGTGTGAAGTGTGTGTGAATGAAGTTTCACATCCCATAAAGTGAGATCCTCAGAGATAAAGAGACAATTTTTTTTTTTGTGATATTTTCTCTCTTCCTGTTTATCCTTTGAAAGGTGTTTTCTTCTTTTGTTTTTGTTCCATGGAAAGTTCCAGGTGCTTTCTGAAGAATCCCTTTCCCATATGCAAGTCTCACATTGCTCAATAAGTCCTGCTCACCTGTGAATCAGAACAAAGAGCCCTGCATGGTGAAGAGAGAAGAGACAGTATCAAAGGATCCAGGTATGCTAGATGGATTGAGGAAGGGGTGAGGTAGATGTCAAGTGACAGTTGATACAGGAAATTGGTTTTTGGCAGATTCTATTTCATTAATGATTATGGAAAATTTACTGAAAATAATCTTAGATGTGGTACTATGAATTTTCCATTGTTGACTATGTGGTAAGCAGCTATTTGTTCTCAGTTTTTGATCAGTTATGAGTCTCTGAAATATCTGTTGCCCATTGAAACCAAAGTTTCTTTGACCCAGGCTGAAAGCAGCACCCTGGATATGGGAGTGGACTGAACCATTTAAAGGCAGGTTGAGTATTGTCCATGTAGAAAATATCAGTAATGACTCCCTGCCTAGGGTCTCTGACCTTCGTTATCATTGCTTTTCACCAGCTTCCCAGTCCATCCATGTATTTCCTTCTGTGGAGCTGGCCTCATATTGAACCAGAAAACTTTCTGGTACCTATAAAAGAATCTTGCTCCTATGACACCAGTGGGTATGCCTTGCCTGACAGATTGGGATTATTGCAATTGCATGCAGGATCCTAATATGGGTATGTCCATTGATACCTGGCTGAGGCTAAATAGCAGGTTTTTTTTTTTTTTTTTTTTTTTTTTTTTGGTTTTTCGAGACAGGGTTTCTCTGTGTAGCTTTGCACCTTTCCTGGATCTTGCTTTGGAGACCAGGCTGGCCTCGAACTCACAGAGATCTGCCTGCCTCTGCCTCCCGAGTGCTGGGATTAAAGGCGTGTGCCACCACTGCCTGGCCTAAATAGCAGTTTTTAACAATATGAATGCTATGGCCAGGGAGTCCAAGATATCTGTAGACAGTGTGAGTGGTCTGATCTGAGCTTTCTCAAGACAGTCCACTTGCTTTCTGATGCTTCTATATTGTCCTCTAAATTTTTCTATCTTTCTTGAGTTGTGAACACACTGATGCATTGTGTTGAGTTAGTCTTGATTCATGTGGAATAATACCACTTGTTCTTCTTTTGTACTGTTTGGTTTAGCTTTGTGTCTCTTTATCTTTATTATGCTGAGGTATGTTCTTTCTGTTCTCACATCTTAAGAGCTTTTATACTGAGCAAATGTCATATTTTACTACAGGGCTTTCATGTATCTATTGACGTAGTCATTTATTTTCTCTTGCTGAGTCCACATATTTAGTGTTACATTGATTAGTTTGTAGGTATTGCATTCTTGGTGTCAACTCAGCTTTCCTTCTATTTCTTTGTTACTTAGAGAGATTATCGGTGTCTGTTTCCTTCCCAGCAAGTAGTCTGTGATTTTCCTTTGTACATACTTGTTTGGGCTCATCTACTTTGGGTGTCAAGGTAAAGCCAGCTCTTTGTCATGACTTTGTAGCATTCATTTTCTTTGTGTTTTATTTACTATTCTCCTTTTGACATTAGTATAAGGTTTGTCTAGAAGAAAGAATTTTGTGCTGAATCTGTCAAGTCTTCAGACACTGTTAGAGGAAACTTGCTGCTCAGTTTCAGCTCTGCTTAATATGTGTTTTAGTTTTATTAAATAAAGGGGGTTGATTATTCACTTCTTTCTAGGAACTCATCATTTCTTCTTCAGTTCTGATTTATTTGTGTATGACTTTCCACAGCACTTCATAAAGTCACACTGGCATTAATGTCATACATTTCAGCTCCAGTTCTAATACTTAAGGATTCACTTTTTTAGCTTTGATTAGGTAAAACAAGTCTGGCATGTTGAACATCTTTCTACATACTATTTCAGATTGACTTGTTCTCTTGCTTGTAAGCCCCCAGATACATAATTATGGACAAATGTCTTTCATAACCAGTTCCTCTTGCTGCCAAACATTTCTCAATGTTTCTTTGTTACCCCACTTCTGTGTGATTGTCTTTCATGAGCTGGCACTCACCCTGAAACTCTAAGAAGGTTTCCTCCATGCTCCTTGAATTCTGTCTCACTATTCATTGGTTTAAGTCTCCACAATAGCTAATTAGGGAACAATGAACCAAGTTCTAGAGAGGTGACTCAACTGTTAAGGGTACTTGTTGCTCTTGCAGCTTCCATGTTCAGTTCCAGGAACCTTCCTTGATTCTTAACACCCTTCTGGAACTTAGGTTCCAGAGGATCTATTGCCCTCTTCTGGCTGCTGCAGGCTTTGCAAGCATGAGGTGCTCAGACCTACCTGTAGGCAAAGACACCCATCCAAATAATATAAATCAACCTTAAAAAAAAAAGATCTGGAAGTATTACAAATAACAGTCTAGGGAACAACTTGGGGGTGTCACTATTTGTGAGAGTGAATGTGGAGCCTGGATACATGGTGGGATTGCTGACACCTCACATCAACAAGTTAGGAATGATCCCTATATATGATAAATAAGTAAAGTTGTTTGTGTTTATGGACAGAAGTTTTATCAAATTGGTTATGACAGGAAAATGCTGTCACCCAGCATTCCATCAACAGAGAAGTCTGCGATGGAAGGAAAGTGAATTGTATCAAACATCACAGTTTTCTTATTCTAAGATGTCAGCACAGGCCCTAGATCTCAGTTCTTGTAGCTGATCAGTCTGTAGAAGGTCATGTTTCTACTCCAGATAGTTCATGATCACCAGACAGCATTTGGCATTTGCATCAGTAAAATAAATTGGATTAAGAACTGTGTGTTACAACAGTTCACACAACAAACTCTTCCATGCTGTTCATATGTGAAATGTGCTGAAACCAAACACATTGAGTGACATTCTCACTGCCACACTCCAGTGCTGTGGTTTGTATTTGGTCTTCTAAGGTCCTGAGGGTCATGCATGGTGCTCTCTGAGAAGAGTTGGCTGCACGTGGTGCTCTTCACTGGGGCTTTCAATGTTGCTGCATTTCACCTTCATCTCTACACTGTTGTCAAATTCTGTGTTGCCGCTGTCAGTTTCTCTGACCTTCTCTTGGAATCACCTTCAGAGAGGATATGTTCTGTTTCTATTGTTGCTCATCAGGTCCCCCCTTTTTGTTAGTTTAATGATAATGAATTTTCCATGTGCCCTCTGGTTTCTGCTGGGTAGGAATAGTGGAGATGTTGAGTGATGTCTCTTTCCTTCCTCAAAGTTGAGGATTTCTCTATTTTCTTATAGTGTAGCTTTCAGAGCTACATTTTGTTGTCTTTGTATTGCTCTTTTTTTTTAAAGGCTATTTTATTTTGTTTTTTTGAGATAGATTTTTTTTTTTTTTTGAGATAGATTTTTTTTTGTGTGTGTGTGTGTGTGTATGGTAGTCTTAGCTGTCCTGGAATTCACTCTCTAGACTGGGCTGGCTTTGAACTCACTGGGATCTGCCTGCCTCTGCCTCCCAAGTGCTGGGATTAAGGGTGTGCACCACTAGAGCCAGACTGTCTTTGTATTGCTTTAATGCTTGTTTTATACTGTGAATTTCCTGACTTCATTTGCTTGTTATTATTCTTGCTTAATTCATTGAGTATCTTCTAAATTCCTCAAGGAATTCATAAATACCTGCATTTGGTTTCTAGAGAATTTTTTTAGTTCTTTTTGTTTATCTTGATATTTGAATTTGAAAATTCTCTTGATTTTTGTTCACATTTAATCATTTAAGAAATTTGAGCCTCTTATTCGAAAATTACAGAAAAAAAAAATAGAGTGATTTTGCTGAAATGGTGGAGAAGAAACATAGAATTCCTCTGGAAGTTAAGAGGCATTTGCTGTCCCATATTTAACCTAAAATTCTTGAATAAGCAATCATTGATATTCCCAGTACCTGTCAAGATATAAGATGATACAAGATGTAACTGTGACATATGTGTATGTAGTTATACAGTGGATCTATAATTAATGTAAACATAAAATCAGTTACCGACACATGCAGAATGAATGCTTATTTTGTGACACAGGACTAACATAAGATGTAACATACAGTTAACGTAGGACAAGACAATAGACACATGTCTCACATTTCTACTTCTTGTGGAAGTAAAAAGTTGATTTCCATGGAGGAAAATGGTAGCAGCCAGGGACTGAAGGACCTCAGAGTTGTCACACTGAGTATTTATTGTCAACTTGAGTGTATTAAGAATGGCCTTGGATTGGGCAGCAGTGGTGCACATCTTTAATCCCAAAACTTGGGAGGCAGAGCTAGGCGGATCTCTATGAGTTCGAGGGCAGTCTGGTCTAAAGAGCGAGACTGAGGACAGGCACCAAAACTACACAGAGAAACCCTGTCTCGAAAAAACCAAAAAAAAATAAAGAACTGCCTTGAGCTGGAGAGATGGTTCAGAGGTTAAAAGCTCTTATTGCTCTTGCAAAAGACCAGGGTTCCATCTTAGCACCCACATCATGGTCCATAGCCATCCATAACACCAGTTTGTGGGGAATCTGATCCCCTCTTCTCACCTCCATGGACACTACATATACATACATGCAGACAGAACATTCCCAAATAAAATCAATAAATCTCATTTAAAAATTGTCTAAAAACTGCCTAGAAGAATAGTAAGGCACACTTCTGTCTGTGTCTGGGAAGGTCTTTCCACATAGGATAGGACTTTGAAGATCTTAGCCTGATCAGTGAATAATCTTTACATTAGCTCATAATGAGATTGGGTTGTTGGAAGCTAGTAGCAAAAGCAGGAAGTTGGCTTCTTTTAGAGAGAATATAATTTACCGGGGCAAGCTTGGAAGGATCCACCTTATCCCTGCACCTTCCTGAACATGGTCTTCTTCCTGGTAGCCACCAACTGCGTTCTATCATTTCTCCAATTTGATGATTCTGTGTTAATGTTGCTTAGAGCAATTTAACACTCATATTAGATTTTAAACAGATTTTATGAGCTGAATTGTAATATTCTACCTTTTAAGTAGGTTCAGGTGGGTTTCAAGGGATCAATATTCTCACACAAAGTTGTTCATCCTGCTAAAGTAGAAACCAGTCCATTTCTAAGGAGTCCTAAGTTGGAAAGATAATCTTTTTGTCAGTGAATATTGTATAGTAGACGATGATGAGAATGGCTATAACTGCATTTGATGACAAGTTTACCGTATTGAGAAAAAACTATGATATTTGCATGATGTGTCTGTCCTCTGAGTCAGCATGACACACAAGGTAAATACATGTACTGTATCTGCCAGATAGAATGAACTGAAATATATCCTAAGTGTTTTCTTTCTTTTAAATTATTTACTTATTTTTATGTGCATTGATGTTTTGCCTGTGTGTATGCTTGTGTAAGGGTGATAGGTCCTCTGGAACTGTACTTACAGATGGTTGTGAGCCACTATGTGGGTGTAGGGAATTGAACCTGTGTCGTCTGGAAGAGTAGTCAGTGCTCTTAACCACTGAGCCATCTCTTCAGTCCTATATTCTAAGTATTTTCTACCAGCTAGAAATGCTGACAGCATTTTCAGACAAGGTGTAAGCAGTCCTATCCTCACCTCTATATTGTACCATGTGGATTATAGCACTAACAATTTTCTAGAGATATTGACCTGATGCTGTGCATATGTCATCAACTTAGGTATCAACTAATGTCCCATTTAATAACTGTTCTCTTTTTTCTTTGGAGGAGGAAGGCTCTCCCACCTTATGTTTTTCCTTTCCCTGTAGCTATGTTTTATGTAGGTACAGATTCTGAAGAGAAGTTTTGATGGACAGACTTCCATTTATTTCTTTAAAAAATTAACTGAGTATAGGAGTGTTCATCTGCATGCTTTTCTGTGAAGAGCATCTGTGCAGGATACCCATGGAGCCCTGAGGTAGTCACCAAACCCATGGCACAGGAGTTAGGCAAAATCATAAGTTGTCTTGTGTGTAGTTGTCAGGTGAGACACAGCTGCAGACAAGATTGATCCAGTGTCAAAATTGGAGCAAGTCTGACAGTTTTAGAATTTGGATGCAAAATTGTGCTGATCATAACTTACCCATCTGAGATATGACACTGCGGTGCTCTTTGATATCAACACAGAGTTCTTAAACTACATCTAGACCTCAAATGTATATCTTATTATTCCCTAAACATTTGTTGACTCTGAGCTATTATGTCATTCTGATTTCCACAGATAGAAAATTCAATACAGACTATGACTGTTTTAGAAAGTATTCTTTTTTGTTTTGTTGTTTTTTGAGACAGGGTTTCTTTTCTCTGTATAGTGTTGGAGGTCCTGGAACACTTTTTGTAGACCAGGCTGGTCTCATACTGACAGAGATCCGCCTGCCTCTGCCTCCCAAGTGTTGGGATTAAAGACATGCACCACCACCATCTAACAGAAAGTATCTATTAAAATTACATTTCACATTTATTTTTTGTGGGGGAGTGTATTTGCTTGAATGGATGCATATGTGCTGTGTATACCTCCTTCCTGTAGAATTTACAATTGAGCACTGGATCCCATGGAACTGCAGTTAAAATTTACTGTGTAGTTTCATGAGGGTGCTAGGAACCAAACTATGTTTTGCCACATTATGTTTCAATAGGAATGGTTCTGGAATATTGTACTGTAAATCATCTCATGATTATCCTATTGTACACATTACCGACTTTCTATGTTATAACTAATAGGAGAAAATACAATGTATCTGACTGCATATGTATGATGATGTCCTTATTTCATCTGTGTCACATTTTTGTGTTCATATCAATATTATATAAATTTCATTACTTTCATTTAAGCGTACTGTGAAATTAGGAAAATTATTGCCTTAAAGTTTGTTTCCTGATTTCCTAACTGTGAAAGTTTCAGTAGGTCCTTCATATTCTGTTCATTTTGTGGTCTGTTTACTCATTTCCTGATAAAATGCTAGCAGGACTCTGATAAGAATTTCTTAGTATCTCTGCAGAATATTAAACTGTCTATGTTGTCTTCTCATTGATTTTTCCTGTTGTTTCTCAATGATTTCTAGTACAATAATTTTAATTGATTTTAAAATCTTGGTTTAATCTTTTGAAGGGTTTGAATGCTGTGTTTCTCAATTTCATCTATATTTTGGATTACTTTGTTCATAAACAAACATTGCTTAGAATCTTTAGAAAATAGAAGCCTTCTTACTGATTTTGTTCCTGTATTTGAATGAGAACATGCTGTTGTAGTGTCACTGTTCATATGTCATGTATGTAATTTGTTTTGGTTTGCTGTTGCTGTTATATGCATGTTGATCAGTGAGTATTTATTCAACAATGCAGGAATGTACGATAATAATTTCATGCAGAACCACATGTGTGAGACGGTTGAAACTTATATGAATTCTTTGCTTGTTTGATGGTCAAAGAAGCTGCACACTGACTTGCTTGGTGACTGCAGGAAGTTGGATTCCTTCTGTATCTCTTGAGTTCTTTCTGCTGCTTATCTGAAAGATAAATTACTAGAGGACCTTTAGTGTGGACACTGAGCAAATAGAAAGGAGACATTGCTGCATATTAGTTGAGAGTTTTGTCCATGACTAACTGTGTGTCACCTGGAGGTTCCAGACAGGAGATTGGTGTCAGGATCAGTCATAACGTGTGCCGACTATGATGGTTGCTGCTCACGGACCAGCTGTAACAGGGGCCCCGAGTGTCAGGAATAGTGTGTCTGATTTCATCTCTCATTTCATTATGTTTCTTGTAAAGGAAATCAAGTGGTTACTGAACAAAAGTAAAGACCAATGCATTAAACAGGTGAAAGAATTTCTCATCTGTGATTGTAAGGGTGAATGTTTAGGAGTGTGAACTCTATGGAGTATTACAGAGCCTGGTATAGAGAGGGCAGAAATGGTGGACCTGATTGTGACTATTAATAGTCAGGACAATTATGTAGATAATGCAGAAGGCAGTTGCAGAAATGAAATCATCAGTCCTTCTCCTTTCATGTCTTTTTAGTGAGACCCTCTGAGTTTAACTATATTTACCTGTCTAAGAAGAGGTGGGCAGTTACTTACTGGATACTGGGCAAGGCCTAAATGCCTCCACCTCTGAAAGAGACACTCCTCTACTATCTGCTATGAACTGCCTATTGACATGCTGTTAAGGTCACAACCTCAGGAACACCTCTCTTAGCTTTGATGAAATGTTGATAGACTCAATCTCATGAGGCATACATGATTCCAGAAGTTTTTTCACTGTGTGTTCTCCATTTTCTGGCTCTGGCTCTTCCATATTTCCATTATGTCTTCCAGGATGTTCCTTTGACCTGGACCAGAGGGTTGTTCTTCACTGACAGGCTCCTGAGGAGGAAGGTCCAGAGAATCAGAACAAATAAGATAGGCAGCCTGAGATGTGGTGGGATGGATGGGTTCTGGATAAGGCAAGGACACCTGTCTGATCACTGGCGTTCACGGGGAAAGAAAACAACTGGGTGGACTTGGGAAGTAATTAACAAAAAAAAGAGCCTATGGTAGGCGGGTTTAGAAGAATCAAGTTCCCGGAAGCCGAGGTATATTGGGCGGGGCCAGGAGGAGCCGCTCCAGGAACCAAGCTGAATTAACAGGAAATTCCGCCCTTCTGTGTTGGACTTGGTGACCTGCATGGTCCCGAAGTGGTTGGGGAGGTACTTGTCTGGTATTTGGGGACCTGAAAACTCCCCAAAGCTGCAGTTGCTGTTCGGGGCGGCCTGGGCGGCCTGGGAAAGTCACCAGTCAGCAGCGCAGTGGCAGGAACCGCAGCCCGGCGGCCCTGGAACCTCCCAGGTCAGAGGAGCTGCGGGGCTGGGACACAGGAGGGAAGGGACCGGGGTGTGCTCGCCGAGGCTGCTCAGGACACAGCTTTGATAATTTGGTTGTAGATATTTTTCTGTCATCAGCCAGTTTGAAATCCTACGTAGTGGGTCTTATCATGATTTTTTTCACTTCTCTTACTGCTCCCAGACTATTCTGTCATAAAATAATTCCTAAAATAATCTAGTAGAGCATTTGCAGTGTCCGCAAACAGGGTTCTCTTTGGTATTGTAGCAGTTCCAAAGCTCCTGGAATTTAAATTCATTTATGCTTTCTAACTCCTGTTCTACCACTTGCCTATTCAAGAGAGTGGTCTTTGCCTTAGACTAGACATCCCCAGATAGCTTTGTAGATAATAATCACACGAGGAACCAATGCAGGTAGACTTAAACAAAAAATACATTCTATGGAGTGCCACAGATATGTTTGTAAACATTCAGCAAACTTTTACTCCCCATTAATTTTTCCCATCTGTGATATGTGTCACCTAGTGAATACAAGCATTCAGAAATGTGTCTTCATATGCTGTGTTCTTATGTTATACACCTTAGGTCCAGGCAAACCCAACATGCGTGCTGTGAGAGTATAACAGGCCACAGTATTTTATGGTTAGCAAGCACACTTTAGATGAAAACAAAATTAGTAAGTGTCTTTTTAATAATTATGGTCACTCACCTGTATTAGGAAAAAAAAAAGAATAGTGGCGCACGCCTTTAATCCCAGCACTTGGGAAGCAGAGACAGGCGGATCTCTGTGAGTTTGAGGCCAGCCTGGTCTCCAAAGCGAGTTCCAGGGAAGGTGCAAAGCCACACAGAGAATCCCTGTCTGAAAGAAAACCAAAAAAAAACCCCAAACAACAACAACAACAACAACAACAAAAAACCTCTTTAGTTGAAGAAAAGCACTCTGCCCATGGACACGTGGATTTTTTGTTGTTGTTTTTGTTCTTGTTATTTTAGGGTTTGTTGACATTCATTGGTGTGACTGTGGACTTCTTGAAGTAGGAGGAGTGAGAATGCCTGTTCCCTGGTCACAGGGATTTTTGCGTAGATCTCCTGTCGGAGAAGTACAGGAGTCTGGATTCTCAGGGTGAGAATAGTTTTCTGGAGTCTCCCTTGCTCTTCCTCAGGGTTCCTGGGAAAACTACTCTGCATGTGTGTGAGCTGTGTGTGAATGAGTCTCATATCTCGAGAGTAAAGTGAAATCCTCAAAGAGAGGCATGAAATTGATTTTGCCACATTCTGTTTCATTCCCAATGATTCTAGAGAATTCCATTGAGAATAATCCCGATTGTCTTATTGTAGGTGTTTGAAGACAGTATGTGTTTGACTTTGCATGCAAGTGATACTGTCCCTTTTCCATTCACATCGGTAGTTGTGTTTTTATACCAATATTAAGTGGTTTAATTACTATAATTTAAAATATGGTGTTTAGTTAGAACCATTGAAGCCTCTTGGTTTGTCCTGCACACAGAGGTGTTGCAGCATCTTTTAGTTCCCTTAGGTTCTGTTTCTTTTCAGGTTAATTTTTCTGTTCCCTAAAATAATGCCAGCAAGATTTGGATAAGGTTTGTTTAATATCTCTGCTGAGTATTAAACTCCATCTACATTGTCTACCCTTTGATATCCCCTGTTGTCTGTCTTTAACAGTCCACAGTTTGCTTGCCCACAATTTTTATATATTTGGAATTACCTCTGGGTTTGATATTTCTCTCATAATTTTTAAAGTTATTGTGGTTTCTCACAATTTTAAGAATTTTAGTAAGATTTTTCTCTATTTATATAAAAGAATGCCTGTTAGATTTTGGTAAAATTACTTACAATCTTTGTAGAATGTAAACATCATTTTACACTTCTTCACTGTGTTTGAATGAGAATATGCTATTAGTTAGTATTCATTATTTTTATATTCTCTGATGATGTCAGAATTCAAAGTTCTTGGAGAAGACACTTGTGTTTTGTTTTTTGTTTTTTTGTTTTTTGAGACAGGGTTTCTCTGTGTAGCTTTGCGCCTTTCCTGGAACTCACTCTGTAGCCCCCTGGCTGGCCTTGAACTCACAGAGATCCTCCTGCCTCTGCCTTCCAGTGCTGGGATTAAAGGCGTGCGCCACCCACCGCCCCGCTGAGAAGACACTTTTGAACATTCATTTCACTAGGTTTGAAGACTTACTCTATTTTTAAGACATATCAATACTAGAGCATCCAAATTGAAGTTTGAGGAGACTGGGCATCTGCTGCTGTTGTGTGGATGATTCTCTGCAGGCCTGTTGGTTTTCTGTGCTGTTCATGGTTACCTTTCCTAATGTGGACATTGAAGCTTCCCTGCATCACTGTCTATTTGCTTGCTACAATTCTGTCATTGATTGCTTTATGTATTTGGAAACTTTTATAAAATGCACTCAAGTTGATCCCACAGCTTTCTGGAAATGTACTATTTGATTATTTGTTAATATTCTTTGTTTCGTATATTTATAGGTTTGGTGTTTCCTGTTACCTGCCATAATTATGACCAACCGTCTTCATGGCAAATCTTTTAAAAAATTCCTTCACTCTTAATACTTTATATCCTTACATTTGAAGTAAATACTTTTATAGAAAGTTTATGTTTTAATTTTAGGGTATTTTCTCCTTTTCTTTTGAAATTGTATCCTATTTTCAAGTTTGATTTAAGACATATTAAATATACACATTTTCATAAATCACTGAAGGAAAATATAAAAACATACTATTTTGTTAATTTTTTTTCTATTTCTTTTCCTTTTTTTTTCTTTGTTCTGATTTCATTGATAGTTTGAAGTATATTTCATTCCTTTATGAACTTGAGTAGTATCTTTGCTAAGTTTTCTCTTTTTCTTATTTGGTTGTTCAAGAACCTGCACACAATCCTGCCTTGTGTCTGCACTGAGTTGGATTCCCACTGTATCTGTGTTCTTCCTCCTGCGTTGTCTCCAGTGTTTGTTATTGTTTAGGACCTTGAGTGTGGACACTGACTAGGCTGAGAGGTCTTAGTGTACGGTAGATGAACATTTTCTTCATGACTAATGTGTGGAGCATGTGCTATTTACATTTTTACTATGTCAAAGCTTTTAGGCATTGTCACTTTTTTTTGGTTTCTTTATTGATTATAGTATTATTTTCTTTGCATTCTTTTTAGCTTCTTGATAAAATCTGGGTATTTGTGTATTGTACTATGAAATGTTTACTAATAAATTTCTCCAGTCTATAGACTGTTTCTTCATACTTATAGTTATTTCTATGCAATGGACAGAAATTTCACCAGTTCATTACTTTTCACCTATTTTCATTCCTTTATATGTGGATATTTACTGTTCCCTACAGTAATGTTGACAAGGCTTTCTATTCTGTAACAAGTTTTTGTCATTTTGGTGAAATTCAGTCTGTTACTACAGCTCAGATTGGTTCTGGATCTGCTGATCTTACTGCTTTAGGTGTCTGCTCTTCTGCTGCCACCATGGTACTGTTGTTCCTGTGGGTCTGCATGTCACCTGAAGTAGCAGTTGCGATGACTCAAGCTTTGCTCTGTGTGTCTGGGCTTGCTCTGCACTCTTAGGGTCTTCATTGATGCAGTGTTTTGAATGTAGAAGACATGCTTCTCTGTTCCTGATTAGGGCAAAATGATTCCAGCTGTCTTGTTGTAGTTTAAATTTTGTGTCTCATTGTCTTAAATATTCTGAGGTACATTCATTCCTATTGTTCTTACTTCTTTCAGAGCTTTTATAATGAGCAAGTGTGCTATTTTTCCTCAGGCCTTTCCTAGATCTGTTGACATGATTAACTTTCTTCACTTGATGAATTCACATACATGGTGTTTTACATTGATCAATGCATAGGTGTTAAAATAGTTGTACATTCTTGGGATTAAATCAGCTTGCATTCCATTTCTATGTAATTTAGAGACAATCTCTGTGTCTCAGTTGATCCTGGTATCTGGTCTGCGATTTTTCTTTGCATATACTAGTTTGGGCTCATCTGCTTTGGGTATTTGGCATCACCTACTTTGGGTTTTGAAGTAAAGCTAGCTTTGTATGATGACTTTCTGGCATTCCTTTTCTTTATTTTTCATGCAATATTCTCCTTGTGGTATTATTATCAGGTTTGTGTAAAGGAAAGGAGAATTCTGTGCTGAATCTCTCCAATCTGCAGACACTGTTAGAGGAAACTCTTCCTGCTTTAGTCTCAGCACTACTTAATACCTTTCCTAGTTTTAACTTAGAGGGTTGAATCATTCACTTGTGTATTTTTCTTCTTCAATTTCAATTCTTTTGACTGTGACCATCCACAGTATTCTGTAAGTTAACTCTGATGCCATTGAGATACACTGCAATAGCCTTTTTTCATCTCTAGTTTTATTACTTAGGGATTCATTCTTTCAGTTTGGATTAGGTGAAAAATGGTTCATCAGTACTTTTGTCAGTTCACAGAAACAAGTCTGTTTTCTTGACTCATTGTATAGTTGTCTAGTCTATTTCATGAATTTCTATACAACCTTTCTAATATCTTACTATATACTATTTCAGATTGACTTGTTCTTAGTCTTGTAAGCACTCGGCCATATTATTATGGGCAAATATCTTTCACAACCAGCGTCAATTGATACCAAAACTTCTTAGTGTATCTTTGTCACCCATTTCCGTGTCATTGTTTTTCATTAGCTGTCACTCTAAGACAGTATCTTCAGTTCTCCATGAATTCTGTCTCACTGTTCATTGATTTAAGTCTCCACAAAAGCTAATTAAGGAAAAATAAACAGAGTGCTGCAGAGGTGGCTCCGCAGGTAGGGGCACTTGTTGTTCTCGAAGTTTCCAGGTTCAGTTCTGTGTACTTGCATGGTGACTTAACTCAGCTTCCAAAGTATTTATTTGCACTCTTAGGGCTGATGCAGGCACTTCATGCACAAGGTGCACAGACCTACCTGCAGGAAAATAACCATGCACATAAAGTTAAAATGCATAAATCTTAAGAAAAAGAAACAATAAATGATCTAGAGGTGTCACCATAAGGATTCAAGATAGCAGGACAGGAAAGAACATGGAGGCATCACTGCTAGTGTGAGAGCAAGTATGGAGCCTGGATACATGATTCCAAATGGCTAAACTCAAATTAATGTCAAGTCAGTGATATGTATTGGTTTCTATTGTTATGGGAATTTCATTCATATGTATATTATGTGTTTGATCAAATTCACTCCCTATCTCTCAGCTCTAATTACCCAGTCCTGTGATATGTCTTCATATCTCCATATTCACTTTTTTTTTTAAAGTACTGAGTCCATGGCAGTCTTGCTGTATGCACATGAGCCACATCTCTGAAGAAAACGGACTCTGCCTCTTCCAAGGCTAAGAGTTGCCTATAATATCTCAGGTAGTCCTGTGATAATCCGTTTCACTTCTGTTGGGATTTGAGCTGGGTTAATCTTGGGCAAGTTTTTTGCATGCAGACACAGCTGCCATGGAATCAGGTGTACAGTGAAATTCATTTGACAGTTATGGAGACCAGTTCAGCTACGCCTATGCTATAATTTCATCACAACCCCGAGTGCCATGGTGACATGAATAAAGTCTTCATATCACAGCAGAATGGATCCATGGTGCCGTCTGGGGAAAGTCACCATGAAGCTGGGCAGTGGTGGGAACCACAGCAGGCATTCAGGCAACCTTGGACCTTCTCAGGTCAGAGGAGCTGCAGTGCTGGCAAACAGACAGTAACAGGATCAAGGGTGTGATCAGTTCACTGCTGCTGTTAGTAAGATCATGGAATCTGATACTCAGCTATGGATATCTTAATTCTCTTGGAAAATTTTAGATCATGTGAACTTATCCTGATGTTTTCATTCATCTTATGATTGGCAGGATATTTACAGAAGAATGATCTGGTACAGAATTTGCAATATATGTTGTCTGCTAATCTAGTTAACTTTGCTATTGTGGCAGTTATAAACTCCTGGGATTTAAATTCATCCAAGCTTTCTAACTCTCTTGTTTTACCATTTGCCTATTCAAGAAAGTGGCCTTTCCCCATGACATCTAGGCATTCCTAGAGAGCTTTTTAGATAGAAGTCAAATAAAGTGCCACTGCAGATTTTATTGAATCAGAAAGTATATTTTAGCAAGCTTTACAACTGTGGCTGTAAACATTAACATTTACTAAGCAAACTATTTTCTCCAGTTAATTTTTCATCTGGGATTTACACAGGATAGGATGTAAATACAGCATTCAGAAATGTGCTTTCATGTGTGTAATGCTTAATATTCCATCCTAGAGTCTGGAGAAGTGCAGTATGCATGCAAACTCTGAGAGGATATTAGGCCACACTGTTTTTACAGTTATAAAATGCACAATAGGTAGGACAAACTTAGAAAGCATCTCTTAAATAATCTTTGTCATTCAACTGTATGAGCAACATTGCCTCCAATGGTCTATTGGCTCCTTTTTCTGAGAAAAGCACTCTTCCCATAACACATGACCAAAAGGGCCTGGTGTTGCTTTGTTTTGTGGACTAACTATATCACTCTGTTGCTGTGTCTGGCTCGGATTTTACGATGTACAACAACCTAGTCCCACAAGGGATCTGCCTGTCTCTGTCTCTGAGTGCTGGGATTAAAGCAGTGCAGGAACACAGATGGTTCAAACACTCACTTCTTTTGTTTTTAATTTCATGATGTGTTGGCAGTCAGTGCTGTGACCGTGGACTGCTCTCAGGAGGAGGGCAATGCTTGAACCCACTCAGCTGACGCTGTACAGAAATTGGATGTGCTGGAAGGGCAGCAGTCTGGTTTTTGTGTGTGAGAATAGTGTTCTTCCATTCTGCATTCCTCCTGCTCAGGATTCCAACTACTCTGCAAGTACGTGAGCTTTGTGTGAATGAGTCTCCCATCTCACAGTGGAAAGTGAAATTCTCAGAGAAGAAAGTGTAACTGTTAGTGCTCTGAGGGGGAAGGTTTCTCCAGTGCAAGTATTTCATCTCTACAGGGGAAGGTTTCAACATTGAAAGTGTTACAGATCTAAAGGAGATTTTTCCATTGCAAGTGCTACAGTTCTGCTTCCATAGGGAAGGTTTCCCCAATGTAAGTATTAAAGCTTGGAAGGGAAAGGTATTCTTGCAGGTGGGCAGCAAAGAATACCCCAAGTCACACTGCACAACAAACTTAAAACAAGAGGTTTATTGAGAGGGGTGAACCTAGGTGTGTGTCTGCCTCTGCTCTGGCAAGAAGCATTGCAGAACTGAGCACAAGATGGTTTACAAAGCATATCTTGGGTACAAAGCTTTCTGGGGTGGGGATTGGTAGGTTTCAAGTCCAGAGCTGTGCTTTGTACTCTGTAGGGCAGAGCTTGGGTGCCTGTATCTGTAGGCACTGTGTATGCCAATTAGAGTGTTGTATGTGTGGATCCTGGTGGTTGGAATTTCTCATTGGTTGAGTCTGGCCAGTAGCATGCCTCAATGACCTTACTTTACACCTATTGTTTACTATTGAGATCAGGGATTGGGAAAGGTTGAGGACATTATCATCAGACTACTTCCTGCTTAATGGGTGCATTGATGTCCTATTAGTACCATCTTAGCCCTCACCATCAGGGTATAAACCTCTGGCTTCATAACTGGGTAGTCCTGTAATAGCAATGTATTAAAAGTCTATTGAGAGATCTTTTGGCCCTGTTGTTGAAGAAGTCTAGATAAGTTTATAAGGCAAGGTGTGACTAGTAGGAATAAGAACAGGAGAAAAAGGAGGTTAAGAAGTTTAATAGCCAATTCCATATTGGGCTGTCAATGATTCACTGGCCAGTGGCTCAAGCTGTTTCTTACGTTTTTGGAGACCAGTCTGGAGTTGTCAGATCCTGTCTTTTGCTATATCTGACTGGTTGTCACAGAAGCTGCATTCCTCCTTAAGGAAGAGATAAAGATGACCTGTCTCTGCTGTTGGTAAATTTAATCCTAGCCAATTGTAGCACTATGTTGACCAGTGAGTCTATTTTGCCTTGGAGGGTAAGGATGGTCTGAGGGAAAACCAGCATAGAAGGTAAGCACCAGTGAAAGAGAGTTGTAGGGGGCTGAATTAACCTTTGACAGACAGATAGCAATTTCCTGACACCATTAGGATGGGTTGTTGAGTCTCTTGGACATTAAATATCCATAAGAAACAGCACATGTAAATAGGAAGGAATAGAGGAGGAGAGAAGATTAGATACAAAAGATTTTCATGTCATTTGTGCATTGGCAGAAATTGTCAACATTGAAAGTCCAGCATGTCAATTTTAGCCTTTGAATTGTACTGAGGCCACACTATAGTAACAGAGCAAGGCTTTAATAATACCTGAGTCCATTGAGAAGAGAGGCAGGATTGCAAAACCAACTCCACCCAAAGAAGTTTCTATATGTTCTAAGTAGGAGCTGAGAAGCAAGAGGAAACTCCAGCAGGGAATAAATAAGTTCTGAGACTTTCAAGACAGAACAGAGAGAGTTTGTCATTGAACTATTCAGCTTACTTAGCCTCTCTGCTTATGTTTCTTTCTAGAATCTCTGTTCTGTTCAATTTTCTACATGGTTATTTATTTGTAGGACCATACTGTCTGTATCTTGTGCCTCTTTTATGATATATGATCAGATCCTGTGATGCCCCAAGAAATACTCCTTCTTGGAGATCATTTTAAAATTTGTGATGTTCCTGTGTCGATGTAACTATTTCCATATGTACATTTGTGGAAAATACCAGTATTTCCCTTATAGGATTGCAACAGTTCTGCTAGTTGCTGTTAGTAATGTAACCATGTGCAGGGTAGTTTTATGTCAACTTGACACAGGTTAGAGTTATCAGAGAGGAGAAAACCTCAATTGAGAAAATGCCTCCATAAAAATTGGCTATAGGGTATTTTCTTAATGAATGATTGGTGAGGAGTACATAGTCTATTGTGGGTGATTCCATTCCTGGGCTTGTGGTCCTGCCTTCTATAAGAAAGCAGGCTGAATAAGTCATGGGGAACAAGCCAATCAGCAACACTTCTTCATGGCTTCTGCATCAGCTCCTGCCTCCTGGTTCCTGCCATGTTTCAGCTCCTATCCTAACCACCTTCAATGATGAACGGTGACATGGAAGTGTGAACCAAATAAGCTATTACCTGTCCAACTTGCAATTGGGTCATAGTGTTCCATGGCAGACATAGAAAACCTCACAAAGATAAACCATATATACCATTTTGTTCATCAGTCAATATGCATGGAAGTCCATTTCTTTGCATACTACTATTTTTCATTTTTCTTCTGAATTCTTAATTTCTTCATAGAAGTAAATTCATCATTATTTAGCATTACTCTTAATTCTTTGGGAAGCAGCCTGAATGTCTTTAATTTCTTTGCAAATTGTCTTATTAATAAATAGGAATGGTAGTGATGTTTGTTAGTTTTGTTCCTTTTAATTATACGTAAAGCACTTATCAAATCTAAGATTTTCCCATGGTGAATGTGGCAAGTTTTGTTTGTGATCACATCATCATTAAAAAGGAATTTGATGACTTTCCTACCTGTTTATCCTTAATTTTTTATTCAGATTTCTCCAGTTAATAAGACTGGATATAGTATGCACCTTCCTCTCCTTACGGTTTTCCAGCTATTCATTTTTCCTGTTGTACTCTTGGCATTGGTGTAGCACACTTGTCCTTTACTTTGTTCAGCTGTATTCCGTTTCTTCCTATTACCTTTAGGAGTTTATCATAAAATCTATTGGTTTGTCTTATGGCATTTCTTTTTTGTTGTTTTTTTTGAGCTGAGGATCGAACCCAGGGCCTTGCGCTTGCTAGGCAAGCGCTCTACCACTGAGCTAAATCCCCAACCTGTCTTATGGCATTTCTATTCTACTGGGATTTTCATATCATGGGGCTTATATTTGTTATGTGATTTTTTTTTTTTTATATTCTGGTTGGTAATATTACTGGTACTAATTTGTTTCATTCTAGTTAGAAATGGTAGTTTGATAGTTTTGTTTGTTGGACAGTTTGTTACTTCCCAACTGTCCTCTATTCATTAATTTCCTGTGTTCTCATGGATAATTTCTTGGATTTTTCTGTCTACACTTTACCTCTAATGATGGTTTGCAGTGTTGCTTGATTGGGTGACCTGTGCTGTTTTATAACCTTCTTTATGTGTCCTTTCTTCTCTAAGAATTTTAAGAGCTCATTATTTCTGGATGCAATGGTAAGGTTCATAGTCATTTTCTTTCCCCATTCTAAATGTGTTTCTTTGATTCTCCCCTATGTATAGGAATGTTGAAAAGTTTTCTGGTATCATTTTGGTTTTAAATCCTTTTATGTGGTTTGACATTATCCATAACAGAGTTGTATTAATTTTAGCTTTGTATTTTTGACATCTTGATGTGAAGTTTCAATAAGAATTCCAGTCTTTGTTTCTGAGAGAGAAACTGAGAGAAGAGCAACAAGAAGAATGAATGCTTCTGTGATAAATGCTCCCCAGGTCAGTGTCATGTCCACATTTCTTTTAAATTGTTTTTATTATTGAATCCATTCAAGATGTTAATTTCTCTACCTCTGGTAATGTTGTCTAAAGTCTTTATTTTCTATGATTTTTCTTTGTTTTTTTTTTCTCTGATATTCAAGAGTAAGTCTTTAGATCATCTACATAACACAGCCTGGTTCCATTATATTTTCACTCTATTTTAAACTGAGGACATAAATTTTCATGGAATTAATACCTGCCATTCTGAAAGAGAATCTATTCTAAATGGTGCTCATAGAATATATTGATGGCCAGTTTCTACATAGAATGGTCTTGTATCCTTTTATATTCATGAGGAAGAAAGGTTTCATGTGCCTCATAGATTGCATTTCTTGGATGGTCAGGTTTCCAGAAACATGCTTATGAATGTTTACATGCAAATACATTGACCTTCGTCTTTCACTGACATCATTGAGCAATTTATGCAAAACTACAATCAGAAGAGACTCACTGTCTTGAATCCAAATAGTAAATATTACAGCACCCTAGAGAGTACATTGTGGAAAGAATAATGTATCTTTCTCTTTCCACAAAATTGATTTGTTGGTGAGGATCCTGGTTTCTCTTTTTGGCATTTTATATCAGTGATGATGGCTATGTTGACACCTGAAATCTATCTGTCTCAGGAAAGGTTCTGTACAGTTCTTAGTGGTAAGTTCTCAATAGACAGATGATTATTTTTCTGTTTCTCTTTTTACTTTTCATAAGGGTCATATGCACTACTGTCTCCACCTTTTAATTCTATCAATGAAATATATTACTAAGAATTTTCTAGATAGCATTGACTTGTTGCTGTGCTTCAGGCATCAATTTTCAAGCATCAGTGGATATCCCTCTTAATTACTTTGCTGTCTTTCTTTTTTGGAGGAAGAAAATTCCTTCCACACTATGCTTTCCCTCTCCCTGAAGCTATTTTTTTGGGGGGATAGGGAAAAAATTTTAAGAGTAGTGGTGATGATTCTATTTCTTTCTTTACAATAATATCCTATGTATGTACAGGAATGTTCATATGCATATTTTTATGTACACTGCATGATGTATTATGCTACTGGATGCCTGTGGTTGGCACCAAACCCTTGGCACTGAATTCAGGCATTGTCAGGAGTTGCCATGTGTGTAGAGATTAAATTATGTTTATCTTCAGAAACAGCAAGTGCCTTTAACCTCAGAGTCATTTCTCCAGACCACAGGTTTACATTTTTGTGCACATTTGTGACAAAAACAGTATATAACCTTGCATCTTCTAGTTTTCAACAGTGAAGAAAGAATTACAGGTGATAATTATCTATGCACCCTAAAATACTGCTAAATGAATGAGCTCTAATACTGAAGAAATAAGTTGAAATTAGAGGACTCAAATTTTCCAGTGATCCAATCTCATGAGGAATAATATATCCAAAATTAATGAAGTTAGTATGATCATCACTCAATTTAATACATTATTTTCATTCACAGAAAATGTTACTACTTCATTTGAATGCATTCCTCATGTCATTTATTTACACACGTCTCATTCTATAGTGAAATGGCATATAGAATTCATTGAATTGTTATAATCTGTATTATTTGTGTCTACTTTAGAAAAATTTAAATAATATTAATACCATCTAATGTTGATGTTTCAGTTTGCTTCATGGTTGTGAAGATATTCTCATAAAATAACTTCACAAAGTATTTTTTTCTGTGTGGTGTTTGGGATGTTGAACGTGTGCATTGATGTTACAGTGCTTCCTCTTTAAAGAAAAAGCTCTTATTTTAATTCACCCATGATTCCTGCACTTTGTATTCTACCTATTTGTTCTAGAAAAGGTGTAGCACCATACCTGTGCCTCAGGATCTGAATTGAGCATTTTAGAATAGAGTAAGGTGAGACCCAGCCACAAATAGGATCAATCTAGTGGTCAATATTTGAGCAAGGTCAGCAGTTGTAGAATTTGGGAAAATAGTTTTGTTCATCATAATTTGACCATCAGAGATGTGACACTAGGGTCCTGTTTGATATGAACATGTAAAGGTACATTCCACCCTCTAGTGCTTAAATGCATATATTATATAGCCTAAAAGTTTATTGATTTTGAAACTGTTATGTTGTCCTGTTTTCACAGGGATTAAAAATACAGTAAAGACTATGACTATTTTACAAAGTATCTCTCATTAAAATTAAATATTATGTTTGTCAGTATATTTGCCTGAATGTATGTATGCATGATATGCATGCCTCCTGCCTATAAAGTTCAGGTGAGTGCATTGGCTCTTATAGAACTGCGGTTAAAATCTGTTGTATAGTATTATACATTGTCTACCTAAGAGCAACAATGCTTAACTTCTGACACATCTCTACAGAATTTCTGTAATACTTTTGTCATTGATTAATTGCTATGCTTCATGTGCATTACGAAACTGTCTCTGATTCTTTAGATATCTTTTATCTAGGAAAGCATTTTGTGCAGAAATACATGATAATTAGGAGATTTTCCATTACAGAGTCAATTAACATTCAGGGATGTGGCTGTGGACCTCTCACAGGAGGAATGGGAATGTCTAGACTGTGTTCAGAGGGCATTGTACATGGATGTGATGCTGGAGAATTACAACAATCTAGTCTTTGTAGGTAAGAATGTTCTTCTACAATTCCTGATTCATCCTTTGTATTTACATACTTTGTGTATATGTAAACTCTTTGAACTGTGTAGAGACTCCCAACACTAAGGGAAATTCTGGGTATCAACAAACCTTTTTTCATGATGTTTCCTTTTCATTTTTCTGTGTTCTCTGGAAGAGTAACCAAATGTTATATACTGTGTAATCTCTCTAGCCCTCTTATGTAGTTTTTGATGAAAACTTCAAAGTTTAAAAAAAGTTGTATATTCAGGGCAAGGAACAATATTATAGTACACATAATAATTGGAATATTTTGATTTTACTATTAAAGTACTCATTTCTGATTTTAAAAAATTCAGTTGGTTATAAGTAGAGAAAGAGCTGTTGGTTGTGAGAATGTTGTTCTTTTATTTAATTTTTGAAACATGGTCTCTCTGTGGAAAATTCCTTTCCACCTCCTCATGCCTTAAAACACCATGGAAAATTCAAAGGGGACCAACTGCCACAGCATGATTTTAACCCTAGCACTTTGTATACTGAAGCAAGAGGGTATGTTGAGTTCCATATCACCATAGGTTTTATATTGAGCTCCTAGCTCAGCAATGCCTCACAGTGTGACTCTGTCTTAAAATCATAAACAAGAAAATAGAGGATCATTGTTCATATGATCCTTTAGAGAGCTCCCTTGTCCAAGTTCTTTATTACTTGATCACCCTTCTGCAAGGTACAGTGTAGATAAGAATGAGAAACTTATTATTGGTCCCTGTGGTTTTATATATATCAGATTGGAGGTTCTTAGGAGCTTCCATTTAATGATTGTGAACCAGAAATTCCTCTGCTGGGAGCTTAATCCCTGAGAATTTCTTATTGTGTCTTAGAAAACATCACTTATTGAATCTTTAATTCATGCATTAACCCCTGTCATCCCTAATTGTATTCATTTTCTAGAGAACCATTGCCTATGTGGTAAATATGAGAAAGTCTTGGATCAAGGCACAAAGCATATTGTCTATGATCATGTGAATATCCAAGAGAAGCCTTTTCAATGTAATGAGCTTGGCCCAGTTATTCATGAATCTTCTGAAAGTACAACGTATGACAGGAATGACATTGCAGAAAACAGCAAGAAGGACAGATTTGTTAACCACAGACATGCCTCTGTTGAATCATTAAATATAAACAGAAATGTAAGTGGGAACACTGGAGAAGAACCTTACAATTACAAAGAATATGTAAACTCTTTAGATTCCTGCTCTGTCATTAGTCAACACCCAATAATCCATACAACAAAAAAAGAACACAAAAATACAGAGTATGATAAATCTTTTGACTCTAAACATAAATTCATGCGGAAACAAACCAATAGTAGAAAGAAGCCATACCAATGCAGGAAATGTGGAAAATGCTTTAAGTTTTACTCAAGCCTCAGTAGACATCAGAGAGCTCATACTAGAGAGAAATCCTATAAATGTACAAAATGTAATAAATCCTTCCTGCATTTGTCCCAACTCAAAATACATTATAAGATCCATTCCAGAGAAAAACCCTTCAAATGTACAGAATGTGGTAAGTGCTTTTTTCATACATCAGACTTGGAAAGACATTACAGCATCCACACTGGAGAGAATACTTACAAATATAGTGATTGTGGCAAATCCTATATCTGCTGCTCAGATCTTACAAAACATCAGGAAACTCATGGAGGAGAGAGACTTTCCGAATGTAAACAAGGAACTGGGCCATTTTATACATGGTCACACCTTGAATACCAGTTTAGAACCTTTACAGAAGACAAACTTTACATATGTAATGAATGTGGGAAATCCCTTTATACCTTTTCTGGTCTTAAAAGACATCAGAGAACTCACACAGGTGACAAACCTTATAAATGTGATGAATGTGAGAAGTGCTTTACTGCAAAAGGCAGTCTGAGAACTCATCAGAGAATACATACAGGAGAGAAACCTTACAAATGTGATGAATGTGACAAATCCTTTATCCAGAAAAGCCATTTTAGAATTCATCAGAGAATACATACAGGAGAGAAACTTTACAAATGTAATGAATGTGAGAATCTCTTTATCTGTGTCTCTCATCTTAGAAGTCATCAGAGAATACATACAGGAGAGAAACCTTACAAATGTAGTGAATGTGAGAAATCTTTTACTCATCTTTCAGACCTTAGAAGACATCAGAAAGTTCATACAGGAGAGAAACCTTACAAGTGTAGTGAATGTGACAAATCCTTTACGAGGAAATTCTATCTTAGAACTCATCAGAGAATACATACAGGAGAGAAGCCTTACAAATGTAGTGAATGTGACAAATTCTTTACACAGGCCTCAGATCTTAGAAGACATCAGAAAATACATACAGGAGAGAAACCTTACCAGTGTAGTGAATGTGACAAATCGTTTACCCAGAAAAGCAGTCTTAGAACTCATCAGAGAATACATACAGGAGAGAAACCTTACAAGTGTAGTGAATGTGACAAATCCTTTATAAGTAAATTCTATCTTATAACTCATCAGAGAATACATACAGGAGAGAAACCTTATAAGTGTAGTGAGTGTGACAAATTCTTTACGAGGAAATTCCATCTTAGAACTCATCAGAGAATACATACAGGTGAGAAACCTTACAAATGTAGTGAATGTAACAAATCTTTTACCAGCAGCTCTGTTCTGAAAAAACATCAGAAAATACATACAGGAGAGAAACTTTACAAATGTAGTGAATGTGACAGATTCTTTTCCGAGAAATGCAATCTTAGAACTCATCAGAGAATTCATTCAGGAGAAAAGCCTTATAAATGCAGTCAATGTGGGAAATCTTTTAATCAGAGAGCCAGCCTTAGAGCACATCAAAACATCCATATAAGAGAAGCCTTGAGAATGTAATGTATGCAGAAAACTTTTTTACCTGCTTCTCAAGTCTAAGAACACACTTGATAGCTGGGGAGAAAAAATTCCATAGGAAATAATATGGCATGTGCTTTTTCCAAGCTTTATCCTTAGTCACACTTGAAGCTTCACACTGGAGAATCATTATGAACATGAGAAACTTGTGAAAACCTTTAATAATGTTTGATCTTGGAAAGCAAGAGGTTATGTTGAGGGAAATTCTGATAGTGTGACAATGTATGAAAATTTTCATTAAAACTTTTTACTTGTTCAGCCTCAAATATTTCATACTGCAGAAAACATGCAGAAGCATGAAGAATATGCTGTTTTGTAACAGTTTCCTAGAGACTGAAATGATCCATTCTGAAGGGAAGCTGAATAAGGCAGGAAATCCCCAAAACTGACAAGATTCAGTATGCTTAACTCAAATAAAGAAACTCAGACAACTCATACCCCTTAGAAGAGGATTTGACAAATTGAGTCACCAAGACTGGATGCTTTTATCCTGTAGATATGGCTATAGGTACTCTGGGTATCCAATATTCATTAGGTGTATTCCATGCTGGTTGTAATTTAATGATGGCAACTGTCTTTTTGTCCCCTTTGCTCTAGTAAAATACTCCGTCCCCATATTCCTGTAAGGGAAATAAAGCTGATTGGTGCAACAAGTTACACTTGGCTCTGTTTTCAGTTTCTAGTTGTGCTGTGGGATGTATTTCTGTATGCTGTGAATATGTGTTGCTCTGATTGGTTGATAAGTAAAGCTGAATTGGCTTATGGCAGGGCAGGATGGAGCCAGGTGGAAAAATCCAAGAGCGATATTAGGAGAGGAGAAAGGAGAGGAAGGAGATGCTGTGAAGCCACCGGCAGTAGAAGTAAGGTGTGAAAATACCAGTAAGCCATGGCTACGTGGCAACTTATAGATTATTAGAAATTAGTGAATTTAAGATATAAGAGCTAGCTACCAAGAAGCCTGAGCCACAGACCAAACAGTTTGTAAATAATATTAAGACTCTGAGTGATTATTTTATAAGTGGCTCCGGGACCACTGGGCTGGACAGAACCAGAGAAACCTTACGGCTACACAGTTGGGGTGAACAGGTGCATATATATGTTGCATCTCTCCAGGAATAGTTTTCATAAAACATGTGCTGAACTGTAACACAAATCTTAAAAGGTCTTATTAATAAAACAAACCCAGAGCCCGGTATTGGGGTGAACGCTGAAAGATCAGAGAAACAGAACAAGCCACAGCTAACCTCACCTTGCCAATTCCTCAGCTGATCCTGTTTCCTTGAACTGGAAGCCTCTGTCCTCATCCAAACAGATCTTAGCTGAACTGCTGCTAACAGCCAAAAAACTTAACCAGGCTCTAGTTCCTGGTCCTCATCCCTTGTATACCTTTCTGCTTCCTGCCATCACTTCCTGGGATTAAAGGCATGTGCCACCATGCCTGGCTCAGTTTCCAGTGTGGCCTTGAAATCACAGATCCATATGGATCTCTGCCTCTGGAATGCTAGGATTAAAGGTGTGTGTGTGTGTACCAACTTTTTCTGGTGTGGTGGTATTGTGTTCCCTGAAATACTGTGCATGCTAATAAACTTATCTGGGGTCAGAGAACAGAACAGCCACAATATTAAACATAGAGGATAGGCAGTGGTAGCACACTCCTTTAATCCTAGCATTCCAGAGGCAGAGATCTACCTGGATCTCTGTGTGTTGAAGGATACAGCCAAGCATGGTGACTCACGCCTTTAATCCCAGAAAGTGAGCTTTTAATCCCAGGGAGTGATGGCAGAAAGCAGAAAGGTATATAAGGCGTGAGGACCAGAAACTAGAAGCTTTTAGCTGGTTAAGCTTTCAGGCTTTGGAGCAACAATTCAGCTGACATTCATTTGGATAGGGACTCAGAGGCTTCCAGTCTGAGGAAACAGAATCAGCTGAGGAATTGTCGAGGTAAGGAAGCTGTGACTTGTTCTGCTTCTCTGATCTTCCAGCATTTGCCCCAATAATTGGCCTCAGGTTTGTTTTTATTAATAAGACCTGTTAAGATTCATGCTACATTCTGGCCTTTATATCTAGTGGCTGTTCTGTTCTCTGACCCCAGATAGGTTTATTAGGGTGTATAATATATTGGGGAACACAATATCACCACACTGAACCTATTAATTACTCCTTCAAACATGTAAAGAGGAAATTGATATTAGAGTGTCTGTTCTCAACATGAGGGTTGCAACTCCTTTTGGTGTCAACTACCCTTTCTCAAAGGTGGCTGTGACCATAGGAAAACATATATTTCTGATGTCTTAGGAACCGAGACATTGTTCCTCCAATTTCCAGGCGGGTCGGCCCACATGCAGATATGCCCATATATAAGCAAATGGAACTATATAAAAGTGGTTGCAGCATTAGGAACTTGGAACCACTGTGTTAGAGTGGAGGCACTTGAGCACAACTATACTGCCATGATAGTGCTTAGGTAAGTAAAAAGGGCTCTACACAAACAGAATCTAGAGGGTTTGGGAACCTCAGAAGGCTGTTCTCTTGCATTCAAGGAGGGATGGTGATAGACAGGTTTGCAAAACAAATGAAAATTCAGCTACAAAACTATTAGTGACAAATACCATGTAAACGAGGATGTTTCCATGCATGAACTCACACTAATTCTCCATGTTTCAACCAAACTCCAACCACCCTCAGAAAAATGCTAACCATGTGGGCTGGAGAGATGGCTCAGAGGTTAAGAACACTGGCTGTTCTTCCAGAGGTCCTGAGTTCAATTCCCAGCACCCACATGGTGGCTCACAACCATCCGTAATGAGATCTGGTGCCCTCTTCTGGCCTGCAAGGACACATGCAGGCAGAACACTGTATATATAATAAATAAATCTTAAAAAAAAAAAAAGTGCTAACCATGAGCAAATATTACAGACCATTGTGATGTCCTTATGTCCTGCTGTACATTGTCACCCTGCTTTGTAAACTTCAAGAAGTGACTTTAAACTCATTTTGTTAAATCCTTTACACGATGCTAATATTGAAGACATCCTAGAATATTCATCATGAAACAAAACTCAATAAATTGCTTTGCTGAGGACATATCTTCAGCTTGATTTCATGTGTTATTTCATCCATACATCTTGAAACTATGAAGCTTTAAAGAGATAATCTATAAAAAAGACAAATTGTACACGTTCATAGGCACCTTAGACATCCTCAAAAGTGTGCTGGAAAATCAATTTGAAATACTGAGAATATATGAAAAATATTTAGTCTTAACTCCAAAGCATTATATTAGAATATTGATACTAAAACTAGAAAGACTCAGAAATTTTAGACCTTAGAAAAGGTAGTATGTTACACTGAACAAATCCATATCATTGTGTAATTTCTTCAGATTTCAATAGAAAAAAGTCATTCATGGGAAAATATTGTTTGAGAATATTTTGGTGTTCTCAGAAGTGGATTTTGTTGAAACATGAAATTACACCTAGTTGGACAGACTGAGGATTCAGATTTCAGGTGTTTGATGGAGTGAAGCCCCTCTGCTTGATTACTTGTAGATCATTATCCTAATTCACCACAGATTTCCAGGGTCATTTTAAATTGTTAACTTGTGCAAAGTGAAAACCTCTCATTTTGTACCCCTTACACTATATTGTTTTCTTCATTTTGTAACCACTTATATGCACTCCGTGTCTATGGTGGCAACAAGCATGAGGCAAGGCTGAATGAAATGCATCCAGGTACACTGTTGTGCATACCTCAATCTCTTTCAGTAAACTTTAGATCATATGAAATCATATTAAAAGAAAAAGATTCTTTTAATTTATCATATAGTTGCCAGTATATTTACAGAAGAATAATCTGGGAGAGGATTTGCATTATCTCTTTTAGACAAGTTGGTGTGAATCCTCTACTTGAAGCTCCCTGTCCCTTCCATCCCCTGGTTGTCTGTTCCATGAGTTTTAATCTGTGCTTGCCTGAAGGCTGTCTTGTGAATCTATCCTTGTGTGCCTGTATACTGTGTATATGTCTGTCTATTCATAACAAAGTATTTTGCTCTGTCTTTATTGCATACCATAGAAAGCATCATATGGGACAGGCTTGAGAAATCCTTACCATATATTAAATCCCCTGGAACTGGAATTAAGTGACTAATGAAAACTGGTAATTATTAGCATGTTCATATGCAAACATGTGACACTATAGAAGGTGAGCATAACATTACACTAAAGCAAAGGAAGACATTAAACAGAACTTAAAATAAGCTGTTTTTATGTTAGGAATGGGTCTGCATGTCTCAAAATAATGGGAAGGTAAAAAAAAAAAATCTGTGGGAGCAAGCATAGCTGTGCCAAGTCCAGCATGCAGACACATTCACCAAGGGTCCCACTAGGACTTCATTCCTAAAAGAAAAGAGGCTAGTGTATGAGTGGTTAGAGCACACCTCATATACTTATGACAATGTTTAAGTTGAAGCAGCACAGTTGACAACCTGAGCACAATTTTGAGCAGCAAATGAAACCCTTATTGAACATTTTGACCTCAAAACTGTTGTTGACCCTGGAGAAATGTGAAATTCTCCCAAGTAGCTTCTTTACACTTTTTGAAGTGGAATTGTGTCATTTCACCTTTTGACAGAAAAGACAGTAGATTCTGTTTACATTTTGCACACTTACTTTTACATTTTAAAATATCTGGTGAATTTCAGGAGTGGTGGTTTGAGTCTGGAGGCAGAGGCAAATGAATCTCTGTCAGTCAAGACCAGCTTGGCATACATAGTGAGTTCCAGGCAAGCCAGGGATAGTCAGTGAGACCCTGCCTTAGGAAGAAACAAAGTCTAAGACCTGGAGAGTTGGCTCAGTGATTAAAGTAATGGCTGCTCTTTCAGAGGATACAGGTTCTATTCCCAGCACCCACATGACAGCTTACAACCATCTCTAAATCCAATCCAGGGGATCTGTTGATATTTTCTGATATCTGAGTACTGCATACGGATGATCCAAAGACGTATGTGTAGATAAAACACCCAAACACACAAAATAAAAATAAATAAATGATTTTATAATGAGCCAAATAGAACCATCTATGGTGATGTTATCACTCAATGAGTACTACATGTACAAAGAGAAGTATATTTATTTATCTGGCTTTAGCAATGAACCTGAGTTCAGTGCAGTCTTGGTTTTACAGTGACTAGCCTAACATACTGTGGCCTGCTACTTTGGTTTTTAATGTTACTAATGGTTTCTTCTTCAGTCCTGGGGGTCAACCCCAGGGAACCACACATACTAGGCCAGTGCTTTATGACCCATCTGCCTCACCAGTCCTGTTAGCAATTGTTGAAGCCTTTGCCCACAAACACAATCTGCCTGCCTTCTGTATCTACAATGGAAGCACCAACCTATGTATCTCTGTAATCAGCAGAAAGAATAGAACACACAGGGAAGGCTGACAACCATCCCTTATATACTTCCCATAAAATAAGGCTATAGAGTGGAAATGGGGAAAGCTTCCTGAAGCATGGAATCAACATTAGAACAATCAAATTCTGTTCTGCAAGAAGAGAATGGGGCCATGCTGGAGAGATTGCTCAGTGGCTAAGAGTAACTTGTGGCTTTTAACCAAGGACCCAGGTTCATTTCACAGTACCCTTATGGTGGCTCACAGCTGCTCGTGACTTCAGATCTAGGTCTCCAATTCCTTTTTATGACCTCCCGGTGGACCAGGCATGCATGTGGTGCATAAACATACAGACAAAAATACACACAAAAAACTTAAAATGAAGGGAATGGAAAGAATTATTGAGGCAAGTGAAGTAAGATAAGGGACAAGGAATTCAGGACAGGTAAACCATCTCTCTCTCTCCCTTCCAGGTTGTCCTCTCACTCTTTCCAGAAATCAGTAATCCAAGCCTGGGGAGGTAACACTATGCTTAAGGAACTTAAGGACATGTAGAATAAGGAACTAAGAATGCATGTTGCAGAGGTTGAGAGTCCAGCTCTCAGCTGCTACTCTGGGTTCCTTGGGAGAAATGCCTCTCAGGAGCAAGGGAATGAAAAGTGTTCTGTAACTTTACACACATGAACAAATGTTCTTCATTCTGTGTGCTCTTTATTGTTCTATTACAAATTCCCAAGCATATATATATATATATATATATATATATATATATATATATATATACTCATTAACAACTTGTTAGCAATAAAAAAGGTTGCAATGCCAAATCTCAGGAACACAGTCATTCTTTGAAGAAATGATAAGTCACACATAGTTGAACCAATCAGTTAATTTGCATTCGACTGCAGCTGCAGATGTAAGAAGTTTCCGGCCAACCATAAAGGGGCCGCTACATATGGTGATATTTTGTTTGTACTGAAATGTGATTTTATTTGTATATTACTAAATAAAGTTGCCTGGGGGTCAGAGCTAATAGCAAGCCATAGCAGAAACTGGGCGTTGGCGGTGCACACCTTTAATCCCAGCTCTTGGGAGGCAGAGCTAGGCAGATCTCTGTGTGGTCAAGGATACAGCCACCATGGAGACACATGCCTTTAATCTCAATACCAACCATAGAAGACCTGGAGGTCTGTACAGACAGGCAGTGATGAGGAGGTCATGTGGTTGGGTTTACAACCAATGAGAAGGCAGAATAGAAAGTCTATAAAAAAGACAAACAGACAGGAAGTAGGTCTCTGGCTGAAGAGGACAACAGCAGCAGTGAAGGGTAAGGTTTTTAGCTCTGACCTCTTGGGCTTCCATCTCTGCATTGGTTCTGTGTTTCTTATTTAACAAGACCGTTCATCTACATTTGGCACCCAGCGTGGCAAGAATTCATTAAAAACCACTTGGCTTGGCTTGGCAGCAGGTCCGGTTTCCCGCCTAGGCGGCCTAGCTCCCTAGCTCGGGCCCACCTCGGCTTAGGTCTCAGGCCTGACTGACCGTAGCTACAAGCCGTTACCACAGCTGGAGCTACTTGCTTAACGCCGGTGCTACAAACAACTCAGACCTGCCCTGCCGGAGCTACCACTAATTGCAGTAGCTACATACAGCTTTGAAACACCAACGCACGTGGTAGGAGCTTAAGGAAGCCGGAGCCCAGGCTCGACTCAGCTCAAGCAGGAACACGTGGCTGGATTTAAGATTTTAGCCAGAACTTGTGGCTACGCTTTTTTGCTTGCTTTCTCTCTCTCTTTCTTTATCTCTCTCTTTGGATTCACACCTCAGACACTAGGTGGCTGTTTTGAAATTCCCTTCGATTTCTACTGTTCTATGCAGACTTGGTAAGTCAATTAAGATATCAGATATTTTAAAGGAAACTATTTAAAAGAGAAATTTTTTCCACATTAAAAAAAATGGATTTTATGTGTACACTGGAAGAAAACTGGGCTTTGTTTGAAATTTTAGGCAGTCTGACAATGGAACAATTATATGAGAAGATTAATGTTGATCGAATTATGCACATTATTACTTTTCTTATCCTTATATTACTATTTAAAAAGATAGTCAATTTAAGTGGCAGGATAAAAGTTTTAGAAAAACCTGTTAAACCTGTTAAAATGAATTATAGAGAAATTCAAATTCAGACAGAAGAAATTAACAGTGAAGTTGTTTCAAGATTGGATCATAAGGTTACAGAAAGAAAGCCTGTTTTCACACAATCACCCTTAATTTATCCGATAACGGTATAAGGATCAAAGGCCTATGCAAAACTTGGTTCAGGAATTCCAGAAAACTGTGGTACCTAAGAAATCAAGTAATTTGCACTTGGTATTTTATCTCTGGGAGCTCCTATCAGGTTGCTTTGAAGGTACAGAAATTAACTGGCTAAACTGTAAATAGAGAGTAATAAAACTGCCTTAGGCAAAGGGAAAATGCTTCAGTCCTTTGAGGCTGGATCCCACCTACAGCTGTAAAAGGCTAGATTCATTCTTAAGATGCTTCTGCGTTTTCTTTCCACAGAGATGTGTCAACCACACCAACTATTTAGGACAATAAAAAAATGCAGGTTAGTAATTAGTCCCCTATTACAATCAAACTTGTCATGTTAGGTATGTTTTCAGGATCAAACAGAAATAAATTTTAGATTGACAGGGCATCTCAAATACTTCAGAGATCTACAGAATATGACATTTAAAATGTTTTAATAACAGATTAATTAATTAATTAATTAATTAATTGATTAATTTGGTTTTTCAAGACAGGGTTTCTCTGTGTAGTTTTGTTGCCTATCCTGGATCTCACTTTGTATACCAGGCTGGCCTTGAACTCACAGAGATCCACCTGACTCTGCCTCCCGAGTGCTGAGATTAAAGGCGTGCGCTACCACTGCCTGGCGCTTTTTTTTTCCCCATTTTTTTTTTTTTTGACAATGAGACATGTCTGCTCCTGGCAGCACCAATCTACTTCAGAGAAGATGATGGACATCTGTTGCACAAGTTCTAATTGGTCTTGTAATAAAAACTCAGAGCCCCATATTGGGGTAAATGATGAAAATCAGAGGAAATAAGCTACAGCCACTTCTCATCTTGCCAACTCCTCAACTGAAAAGGGAAGACCCTGTCTCCATGAATCCTCAGACTGAGTGCCTCTGAGTCCTCAGCCAGGAAGCCACTGAACTCCTGTCTTTTCACGCCTTATATTCCTTTCTCTGCCCAGCCATATCACTTTCTGTCTCAACCTTCCTAATACTGGGCTTAAAGGCATGTGACTCTCAAGTACTGGAATTAAAGATGTGTGCTACCACTGCCTAGCTCTATTTCTCTTTTAAACTGGATTAATTTCATATAGTCCAGGGTGGCTTTAAACTCACAGAGATCTAGACCCATCTCTGCCACCCAAGTGCTAGGAATAATGGTGTTTTCCAACACTGCCTGGGCTCTATGTTTAATCTAGTGGCTGGCTCTGTCCTCTGATCTTCAGGCAAATTTTATTTGTTAATGAGTACAAACAAAATGTCACCACAGGCATTGAAGAAACTACATATGGACTTTACTTTCTTTGTGGCAAAAATTAGCCACTGGGCAAGAAACTGCCATAACCTTGACTGCTGATGTCATGCTGTACAAATGGGCCAAGCAGGACATAAAAGAAAGGACTTCTGAACTTTGTCAAGACAAGGTAGGACAGCCCTTCAGAAAATCCTGCTTCACAGAAAAGTCTGTCAGATATGCTAGGCCTGTAGATCAAAGATGGATGCCTCAATGTTGCAGAAGAACCTTGGGTGATTATCCAGGCAGCCAGTTGTTTCTGTCATCTCTTACATTTTTGGAAGTCACATACTTGCATTTCCTGCTTACTCAGGCAACATTACTTCCTACTCAGGTCTCTGATGTAGTTGAAGACTTTATAGTTATAGTTTTCCTTGTTACCAGATGCAGAAAAGAAATTCACTAAAGAGATGTAAAGTATATAGGGTTAAGAGACATTAAAATAGTTTTGAGAATGAAAATTAGGATAGAAAGTGAATTAGGTACGACCCTTTGGATTCACCAAGATATGATAGATAATGGAATGTTTTCTCTGAATTTGTCAAATGCAAATGGACTAGACATTGTTGATGTATTTATTGCCTTATATTTAGTTATTGTACTTATTGTATATAGTTTACTTATAGTAGTTATAATCTTTTGTTATTTTAGACCAAAAGGGAGAAATATAATATTTTATTTGTGCTCTAACAAATAAAGCTTGCCTTAAAATCAGAAAAAGGAGCTAACCATTAGTTAACCATAGAGGTCTAGAAGTCTGTACAGACAGCCAGGAAGTGATAAGGCAGGGTGGACAGAGGAGCTCGCTCTCTTTCAGCTGAGGATTTTGTAGATGTAAGAAGTAGTGGCTGGTTGCTCTACCTCTCTGATCTTTCAGCATTTACCCCTATATCTGACTCCAGGTTTTTAATATTAATACCAATTAGAATTTAAGCAACATGTGGTACTGTGCATATGTGTTGTCTGCATAAGTTTGTGTCTGTGCAAAAATGCATATATGTATGAATTAAAGTTTCTGTTTTTGAGTCTTGTTGTCTGTGTGTGTCCCTGTATGTATTTGTGTATGAGCAACTGTCAGTCTATATGTGTCTGTGTGTAATTATTTATGAGTGATTGTGTCTGTATATAGAAGTGTGTCTGGGTATGTATGACAATGTGTGTATGCCTACCTGTGTGTCTGTGTACGTGTATCTATTTATGTGGTGTCTGTGTGTGTTTGTGTGTGTGTTTCTTTTAAAGGAATTAAAATCCTAGAAATGTGATAATCATTTTGTCATAGTTCTTTCATTAACTTTTCTTTTCTGGGTATATTTACTAACTTGTATTTTGAGGTAGGGATTAAATAAAATGAGATTAAATAAGAAAAGATTTTCTGACTTAGTTAGTGGCACACTGCACTGTACAATGCTCCCTGTCTTTTAGATGAACTCCTTTCTGAAGAAGACCTACTTCACTAATTCTGTTTGATAAGTAGAGAATATGATCAGAAAGAAATACTACAGGCAGATGTAATTGGAGTTCTCCTGTGTCCACCCGGCTCCTGTAGCCGCTCAGACCCAAGTAAACACATAGAGACTTATATTACTTATAAACTGTATGGTTGTGGCAGGCTTCTTGCTATCTAGTTCTTATATCTTAAATTAAACCCATTTCTATAAATCTATACCTTGCCACATGACTCATGGCTTACCAGTATCCTTACATCTTGCTTCTCATGGTGGCGACAGCTGGCAGCATCTCCTGACTCAACCTTCCACTTCCCAGAATTCTCCTCTCTGTTTATGCCGCCTATACTATACTTCCTACCTGGCTACTGGCTAATTAGCATTTTATTTATCAATCAATCAAAGCAACACATTCACAACATACAGAAAGACATCCCCAGCAGGCAGATTATGATACTTTTCAGATACATGGTCTTGGACTTAAGTGAAAAATAGGAAAGTTTCACCAATGTCTTCCACATAGTCAACAGCTCTGGTTATCTAAAGACATGGTAGTGTGTCACAGGAAGTGGACAGGTGAGTTTGACCTAATGGTACTGATTTACACTATCCAGCTGTATCCACTGCCAAGTGGGTCCATTTGTGCTTCCTAACTCACTGACCTGAAATGGATTGTCAAGTAATAATCTATTTCTACTTTCCTAGAACTGTCACAGTAGAAATCATAGCTGTAAAATGTATTTGGGGTCACATAAATTCAACATTTCATTTGCAGATCTCTGGAAAATGAGTTTGTTTTCATTTCCTCTTTTCAATGGGGAATTCTATGATGGGTGATATTTTTCTATATGCTGTGAATTTGTTGCTCTGATCAGTTGATAAATAAAGCTATTTGGCCAATGGTCAAAGCAGAATAAGGTTAAGCAGGACATTTGTGGGGCATTTACCCACCACCCCCACAGTTCCCCAGAGTTTTCTTAAGTGCGAGCAGCAGGAAATATTAGATAGAAGGATTTATTGCGGAGAATCTTGCAGAGATAAACAGATAGAAAATAAAGGATAGCCTCGAGAGGGCCTGGAACCTTTTCCAATGGGCCCTGACTGTCTCTGCCCCAGGGTTTTTATAGAGATGCCAAGGGGTGGAGCAAAAGACCTCCTCCCCTAGCACAGCCAAGTGCAGACCATCTCAGACACCTGCACTCAGGCCCGTGGTCCTAATCATCTTCTATGAGGACCTGTTGGGTAAAGCCATGAGGAACCCGAGAACGGGCTCCCATAGGTCCCCCTTTCTTTATATATAAAAAAAATCTATTAATGGCTTACAGCAATCTCCATAGCTGTTACACTTCCCAATATGGGAGTAGAGGATGATAAAGATGGCATTTCTCTTTTGAATTAGGTCCAAGGTGACTACAGCAGTCTTAGCTGCCTCAAACCCTTTCTAACCCAAAAACTCTTAAGGCAACTACAAACTTAAAGAATCCCTTAGCTTCATCATTACCATTGACAGGTTAACATAAATATTGCTATACATAGTCACAATTCTCCCAGTTTTACAACACAAAGCAAACTCTTAACAGAACCATTTGAATTAGCATATATGTTGCTATATATAGTTAACAATTTTCTCTGTCTTACAACTTTAACTCAATCATTTGAATTTTCTTGCTAACAGAACATAGGAAAAACTTCAATGTATTCACAAACTTAAATATTTCCTTAACTCCACAAAACCAGGGTGCATTAATATCAATAGGTTTCTGCAAACATAATTCAATCTCATAACTCCTCCTTTTCTTTATAATTTTTTAAACAAAGTCCCAAGGCTAGTTAGAAAACCCAAACTTTTCTGTTTAAGCAGTTCTATTTGTAACACAAAACCAGTTCCAGAAAACAGTTTCTAGGTCATTACTGTAAGTAAACTCAAAATTGTCCCATTGCAATGAAATCTATTGTTCAGTTCATTAAGTCCTAGAATTCAAATGATAAATTCTGGTACTAGCCTTCCAAATATGAAGAAATCCATAACCAAAATCTTTCTGTAGTTTTATCTCATTTTAAGTTCAAAAAGTTCTAACAAGAAATAAATTCTGGTATCAGGCTTTCACTTCCAAAAATGAAGAAACGTTTTTCAACCAAAACTTTTTGCAGTTAACAATTTTTGTTCAAACAAGCATCTCTGCAACTTTTCCCCCTCAAGCCAGAGACCTTTTTAGGTACAGTAGTATTCTAAACTGCATCGTTTTTGATGTTAGCTCAGGTTTTTCTATGTTGCGTTGATTTTCCACGGATCTCAGCTGCAGATGCCTTGTGCTAGTTCTGGTGTCTGCCATTCTTAGCTTCTTAGCGGCTTCTGGAACTTTTGAAAACCACTCAGACTGCCTGCTTTGCAGTCTGCTAGGACACTAACTTCTGTATCTCAGGTTTTTTCATCATATACATTAAGCATAGATTCACACTTAACATTTACACTTTTTAAACTCACATATAACATTTTTTGCCTTGCAAAGCATTTAGACTCACATTCAACATTTACGTTTCTTTACAAACTCACATATAACATATTAATATCTACTTATTTATACTCCTTAAGAAAACTATAGAACTACTTTAGCAAATATATTTCTTTTTACTTCTTATATACTTATCTTATTTAAACTTACATTTACAACTAGCATCTTACAAGCTTATTACTACATGTCTTAAGACTACATTAAATACTTCTTGCAAGCTTATATTCTTTTTTTTTTTTTTTTTTTTTTTGGTTTTTCGAGACAGGGTTTCTCTGTGTAGCTTTGCGCCTTTTCCTGGAACTCACTTGGTAGCCCAGGCTGGCCTCGAACTCACAGAGATCCGCCTGCCTCTGCCTCCCGAGTGCTGGGATTAAAGGCGTGCGCCACCACCGCCCGGCCTGCAAGCTTATATTCTTAAAGGAACTCTATAGATCTATTTTACAAACTTATATAGGGCTACCATTAGCATATATCTAATTTAGCAAACATCTAAAGATTTCTTAACACAGATCTAACAAGAGAATTTTTACAAACCCACGTATCTTATTTTCATCTTTTTCTATTTCTTACTCTTAATTATTATTACTATCTCTATTAGAAAGATTCTCTTAACTAGATAGGAAGTATGTACATCATTTCTAGAGTTTAGAGTTTATAGTCAGCTTTGTTATAAAGCACTGGGATTTAGTGAGTGTTGTTGTTATAGAGTTGTGATAGTTGTTGCTAGGTGACTGTAGCATCTTTGGGACGAAGCCGCACTCCAAAGTTGCCAGTTCTCTCAGCCGTTCGGACCGGCAGAGATGCACGGTCAGCGGTAGATGGTTTTTAACTAGAGGCTGTCCCTTCACCCAAATTCATAATAGCTCCCTTAAGTACTTCAATTCAGACAAACATTTCTATTACAGCAGTACTTTTGGTTTGTTCTACCGAAAAACTTCACTTCACACTGAGGGTGAAATTACCGTATTTAGCTGCTGTAAAGCTCTTCGCCCAAAAACTGCACAGCTATTAGGTGATATAAAGTATTTTTCTAAAGTTGCTAGTAAAGCCACAAGTGGCACAGCCCCGAACTGTATTTCCTCACTGTTTGCATTAACCAGTGACAAAACCTCAGAAATACTTATCGAGCCACTTTCATTAGCTTTAACTCCTGATATTAGCAGCTGTGATATTTAGCATTGATTTCTAATAAGGAACTTTCAGGTGAAGCAACTCTTTTGTAAGACAGTTAGATTTTCTGAAGTTTGTTTCCCATCTATAAAGCAGTCATTTCTTTTTGAATGCCTTTTTCTTATCCCCTTAATTAGATTTGCAAAGGAATCACTCTTTGCAGGCAGTTTGTTCAAGAGGTAAATAATTTTTAATTTCACATAAGTTTCTTCATATCTAAGACAACGTTCAGTGTATAAACTGCGCAGTGGCTTGTCTGCTCTTATAGGTAGCTTTTTGTCATCCAACTATCGTAAAAACTTTGCACAGCTATTAGGGTAAATAAGGCATTTTACCAATGGAGCCCCAAACCGCGAAGGACCTAGTTCCGTATCCTTTCAATTTTTCATTGGAACTGACACTTAAACTCTTAGACGATTTTCCTCCTTATTCTTAGAAAAGCTGTATTTTAAGTTTACCATGAACGTATTTTCGAGCTGACAAGTGTTTCAGGGCAACGTCGCCATCTTTAGCGGAAAAACTACCTTTCCCAGAATGCATTTCCCTTATATCAGTCCATAATAATATCAGTCCCATATATCATTTTCCTTATATCATTTCCCATAGTTCTTTTCGGGTCTGAGAGTAAACTGGTTCTTGCTTACAAATTCTTGCCCGGGAGATTTGAACAAGCATTTTACATTTTCAATTATGGGACATTAGGAGATTCCTATTCTCTGGCTTTAACAGATGTCTCTCCTTCATTTGACACTGGCCCCCAAATCAGAACCGCACCTGCCTCATTAGCCGGCATTGAGGCTGGCACTTCTGATAGCAACTTTTGTCGGGGCTTGTGTTTGTTTTAGCCAGTCAGTGAAAAACATTCACAACAGAGCTTTTCCATAGCTACTTTGGAGAGATTTTCTCCCACTGATCTGTCTCATTTTGCTTGTTCCTTCCTTCCCCGGATGCAGAGCTTAAGGTATCTGTCTGCGGCTCTGTACCTCTGCTAGCTGCCTTTGGAGGTAGGGGCTCCCCCCCCCCCCCGAATCTGCCTCAAATTCTAGCAGCTTTTTCAGGTCATGCATTTTCTGGGGAAGATTATGTCCCTTCTCTGTTTCTTCAGAGTCTTTTTCCAAGACAGTTCCCAGTTTGGTCGCAATTTAACCCCTCTACCCCAGAAACAGTTTTCAACACTACAGTGGTGGCTTTCCCTGCTACTGAAGGTAGGGCTTTTTGTCCGTTTCTGTTTTTGGGGTCTGTGTGGTTTGCATACAGACTGAAAATCTAACAAGGGAGGTTTTTGCCATTTCTAAACTCCCATTAAAACAGGTGTTTCGCCTCATCAGGCCTTCACCTGGCCCAGTCCCCCAGTGGGTTGCATTTGCTTGTCTGGGTGCTCAAGGACAGAGCTTATGCCAGAGGCAATCACCCCTTAGGGCTACACTCCCCCTCATCTCAAGGAGTCAGTTGAAACAAAGCTTTTCTCAAAGAGGTGCTTTCTCTGACAGGAAAGAAAGCTTTACTCCTGGATAGTTCTGTTTTGCCCTGGCTGGGCTCTTTCCCCAGACAGCGTTCTGACTCAGCAGCACAACTGCTTCAGACAGAGTTCAGCTTTACTGTTTTCCCAGAAAGGTCCTTTCTCTGATAGGAAAGCTTTTCTCAGATTTCTTTATGCAGCTGTGGACCTATCAACTCCGGACTTGTAGGAAAGCAGACAACTGTGCTGTTCCCACTGGCTTTAGTTTTGTTTGTTCATTAGCAATCTTCCCCTGGGTCCTGCACCTTCCTGCCTCAGCTCTGTGCTCCAGGAAGTTTGCAACTGCAGGAACCCTAGTAACCCCAAAATGCACTCCAACTCAGAGACGCTGGCCAGTCATCTCTGGGTTTTTGGTCAAAGCGAGGATACCATGCTTCAGGGGATCTTTGCATTAGGATGAGTAGGACCACCTTTTCATTCTGAAATGCTCACTCAGAAACAAAACCCTTGATGCCTCAGCTGGGCTGTAACTGAAAAGCTTGACTTTTTTGCTTTTCTCAGGTAAAGTTTTCTGTCATTTGGGCTCTGAGGCTCTTTACCCACACTCTCCCAGCATTTCCCTCAGGGGACTTTGACCCACTGTCTTTTACTAGCTTGAAGAGACAAGGCTTAGAAGAGGTTTTTAGGAACTTGTCCCTGCCTCCTGTATTGTGCAGGAAGGATTTTTAAAGCTTGAAAGAGAACTTGGAGAGGTTTTGCTTTCTTAAAAGTTTGTTGTTTTCCCTTTGAGCTAATCACAGGTGGTCCCCATACTAATATCTTCAGGTGATTCTAATTTTTGCCCTTTTGAGAAAGTTAAAGGCTTTAGTTTTTAAGTTTAAGAGCTTTTGAGAAAGATGAAAGCTTTTTAGAGATATTTTCCCCCAAAATTTTCCAAGAAAAGCTTTTAGTTTAAGAGAAAGATTTTTTTCCCAAGAGAGAAAGACCAGCTTTTCCCAAAACTTCCCAACTTTAAACTTTTTGGCTTTTTACACCCCCATTTTTGCCTCAGGGAGAAATTACTTTCTCCTTCCACTTGGACTTTGCATTTCAGCTGTCCCCAGGTCAAAAGCTTCCATAGAAAACTTTTTCTTCCCCATAAGCTCAAAGAAGAGCTTTTTTACTACCCGTAAAGCTCAAAGAAAGATTTTTTTCCCAGTTTGCATTCATAACCCCCAAAGTTAGAATATTGAAGAGTGTTTCTGTCTAGTTGCCTTACTTATTTTTTCCTACATGATCTTACATTTCTAAGTTTTTCCTACCCTATATTACTACCCTATACTTATTTTTCACAGATAGAAATTGAGAAAGAGATAGAAGATAGAAAATTTTGACAGAAGAAAATTTCATTGCAGCATCGGACAGCCTTCCCATCCGCTTTCCTTTTCTCTCGAGGATAAAACCCCTGCCTCTCAATAATATATATATATATATATATATATATATATATATATATAAAACCCCTGCCTCTCAATAATATATATATATATAAAACCCCTGCCTCTCAATAATATATATATATATAAAACCCCTGCCTCTCAATAATATATATATATATAAAACCCCTGCCTCTCAATTATATATATATATATATATATATATATATATATATATATATATATATATATTTTTTTTTTTTTTTCCTTTCCACTGGCAGGGCTGACTCACACTTTCGCCAAAAACTCTGTAATAAAACTATTATTTTCCTTTATCTTTAGTCCCTATTACTTTGTCTTTAGTCCCTGTTCATTTGTCTTTAGTGCCCCCTTTTTTTAGTCCCTTTTTTTACTTTTTTCTTTGGTCCCTGTTCAGGTGCCATTCTGTGGGGCATTTACCCACCACCCCCACAGTTCCCCAGAGTTTTCTTGAGTGTGAGCAGCAGGAAATATTAGATAGAAGGATTTATTGTGGAGAACCTTGGGGAGATAAACAGATAGAAAATAAAGGATAGCCTCGAGAGGGCCTGGAACCTATTTCAAAGGGCCCTGACTGTCTCTGCCCCAGGGTATTTATAGAGATGCCAAGGGGTGGAGCAAAAGACCTCCTCCCCCAGCACAGCCAAGTGCAGACCATCTCAGACACCTGCACTCAGGCCCGTGGTCTAATCATCCTCTATGAGGACCTGCTGGGTAAAGCCACGAGGAACCTGAGAATTGGCTCCCACAGTGGTCTACAGACTATATAGGAACAGACTCAGGATGGTTTGTGTGAGTGCCAATCATGTTAGTAAGTTTTAATTGGCTAGGGTTAATTGGGGGTTACAGTTACCATTGTTGTCTTTAGTCCCTGTTCATTTGTCTTTAGTCCCTTTTTTTTTAGTCCCCCCTTTTTTTTCTTTAGTCCCTTCTTTTTTCATGGCACCATTCTGTAGCCTCGAGAGGGCCTGGAACCTTTTCCAATGGGCCCTGACTGTCTCTGCCCCAGGGTTTTTATAGAGATGCCAAGGGGTGGAGCAAAAGACCTCCTCCCCCAGCACAGCCAAGTGCAGACCATCTCAGACACCTGCACTCAGGCCCGTGGTCCTAATCATCCTCTATGAGGACCTGCTGGGTAAAGCCACAAGGAACCCGAGAACGGGCTCCCACAGACATTCCAACTAGAGAGAGAGGAAGGAGAAAATAGAGCTGAGGAGATGCTGCTAGCCATTGCCAGAAGCAAGATGTAAGGATACTGGTAAGCCACAAACCATGTGGCAAAGTATAGATTTATAGAAATGGGTTAGTTTAAGATATAAGAGCTAGCTAGCAAGAAGCCTGCCATCACCATAGTTTAAAAATAATATAAGCCTGTGTGTGTTTATTTGGGTCTGAGCAGCTGCAGACTGGGTGGAACACAGGAAGACTTTCAGCTACAATTTTTATTTATTATTTGAAGATTCCAGGCATGTATACAGCAATATTCTCTTGGTACCATTCTGATTACTGCACAGTGTTTTCTTCTCTACTGCTGAATCTCTGACCCTGATGTTAAAAGATTGAGGCTAATTCTAAGTAAGGTGTTGGAGAAAAAAAAAGCATGCAGGACATTAAGTGATATGATATTATAAAATATTGTCCAAGTATTTTACCAGGAGGTCATAAATTGCTAATGCCTCTAAACATACATTAACATTTTAATGGCCCACCTTAGATATTTTGTGAATTATAATCCTAAGTTTACTTAAATTTATTTATTTTATCTTTTATGTGCCTGAGTGATTTGTGTGCATAAATGTGGATGCACCACATGACTGCCTGACAACTGTGAATATCAGAAGAGGGATTCACATCTACTGGAAAAGGAGACAGCTTTGACTCATTCTGTTGATGCTGTGAATGAAACCTGCACCCTCTTCAAGAGCATCAAATGCTACTGACCACTGAGCCTTCACTCCAGCCCACAACCCCATCCCACAGCATAATTGCTCAGTAGATGAATGTTCTTTTGTCCCCTTCCTTCTTGCACAGCTTCTTTTTTTTTTTTTTTTTTTTTTTTTTTTTTTTTTTTTGCACAGCTTCTTTAAACAAACAATAAGTTGTTAAGATTCTTTATCTGAGTGAAGAGGTACTGGTAGTAATATACAATTGCCTTTCAGGAGTGCTGCAAATGAAATACTGGGTTTGTATCTCCCTGGGAATTCTAAGGTATATTTCTCATGTGTCTGGTTTTATAGTATTCACTCAATACTGCCTTGACTTCCAAGTTGAGTGTTGAAATTGAAAGGCTTTAGCTTCAATAAAACCTTCAGTTTAATCTGATGTGCTAGCTCAGGTTGCTCAGATAGAGTGAAACCAATTGTGACGGTCATGTTCTCAGAGTGATAAGGAGAATCATTCTCAGAGAACAGGGCTCATGGGCTGAAATTTAGCTACTGACCTACAAATGCTCTTCAGAGGAGAGAAGTAAATCTCAAGCCTGCCCAAACTGGCCCCATTTCAACATTACCAAACCATCAACTGGAGGCAGATATGGGACTGAAAACAACTCAATGTGTGCCCTACTCCCAGGTATGCCTATCTTAATGTAGAAACAAGAGACACATGAGGATAGCAATGCTGGATGACTCAAAATGCCACAGTCATGGATTTAAGTGAGAGTAAACACAATCACATACCAAACAATGAATTCAAAGAATAGTTATGAGAATGTACCATAAAATCAAAGAGGGCACCAACCACTTCCTGAATTAATTCAGTGAAATGCCAACCATTTGCCTATCATAAGGAATGTATTTAGGGATATGACAGAAATTCAATAAAGATCAAAATAATGAAAAATGAAATAAAAGTGGTGACATATAACTTTATTCCTGGCTTATTTGTCTTTTGTTTATTTGTTTTGATTTTTATCTTTGAGGTTTTGTAATTTTTTTGCATTTTTTTTTAAAGAGAGAGAAAAACATAATGTTTAGTGCATAGGGAATTGTGGACTATTTGGAGTGTTTGGGAGGATATAAAATGTTCAAAATATATTGTATGGAGAATATTTCAATAAAAGGTACTCAAAGAAAATAAGTTTAAGTCATTAAAGAAAGAAATTGAAGATTTCAGAAGATGGAAATGTGTCTCATGCCCATGGATTGGTGGGAATAATATAGGAAACATGACCATCCTAACAAAAGCAAACCACAGATTCATATCCCTGTCAAAAATCCCAATGTAACTCTTCATATATATATATTGCTTTTGGTGTTTTAAGACAGGGTTTCTCTTTGTAGCCCTGGCTATCTTGGAACTCACTTTATATACAAGTCTGGCCTTGAACTAAGAGAACTGCCCAGCTCCACTTCCAGAGTGCAGGATTAAAGGCATGCACCACCACTGCTAGGCATCTTCACAGATCTTACAGAGACAGTTTTCAGCTTCATATGAAAACACAAAAAATTCAGGACAGTCAAAACAAACCTGAGTAATAAAAGAATTGTGGCATGTTGCACTATAAAACTATAGCAATAAAAACAGCACAGTGTTGGAAAAAACAGACACATTGATCAATAATTGTGTAGTTAGTGGGCTAAAAATCAGCTGAAGAATGAAATATTGTTGGGCTCCCTGTTCCAGGGTTTTAGCCCCAAATCAGATGGTTTCATTGATATGGCACATGGGGAGACAGAATGAACTGGTTTGGAGGCTGCAGAATACAGAGTGGAAGTGTCCTACAAAATTGTATAAATGACACATATTCTGCAAACTGTACTGTATCAGTGAATGACACTGAAATCATAGATAGACCCTTATGATTCAGTGTCTGGGAAACATTCATTTCTCTACACAAAAATGTAATGGTTTATTGGAAAAAAACTTCACAAATGACCACAAAGACTGCTTTTCCCTACATTGTATGGAATGCCTTTTCCAAAGTCCCATATCCTATGCTGTAGCTGTAATTCAAGCTGAATCCTCGCCTGATAATCAGGGAGGGCTGGTGTTCTAATCCAATCATGGCCCAGAATTCCCATATCTCGAATGCTCAGCCTCTTCATATGTAAATTCTGTGGTTTGGGATCACATTCTATCAGCTCAGAGATGTTCAGGAATGGTTTCATGTCACTGAGCCTTGCTTAGGAATTATTTTGGACACACATATCAGTCTACAGAGAACTTATTAATGTAAACACTGTTTAGAAGAAAAGAAAGTTTATTTACCCCCAGTTGAGAAAAACTCGAATTAGTTATTTTTTCTTTTGGTATTTTCATGTTAAAAGGACATCATGGACTTCATCAATTTTTAAAATATAGCATTTTTCTATTTTTCTCTTTTATTAAAAAAGATACTTTTCTCAGGCAATATGTCCTGATTATAGTTTCTCCTCCCTCTACTCCTCCCAGTTCCTCTCCACCCTTCCTCCCATCCAGATGAACTCCCTTTCTGTCTCTCATTAGAAAAGAATGGGCTTATAAAAGGCAACAACAAAACATAATGAAATAAAATATAACAAGCTAAAGTAAAACCACCACTTCAAAGTTGAATGGGGTAAATAAACCACAGCAACAAGAGAGCCCCAAGAGAAGGCACAAGAATTTGAGAGCCACTGGTTCACACACTCAAGAGTCCCATAAAAATCCCACACTGAAAGCTACAACATAAACACAGGAGATCTGGTGAAGATCCCATGTTGGCCCTGTGCTTGCTGCTTCATTCTCTGTGAGTTCATATGACCTTTACTCAGTTTATTTAAAGATCTTGTTTTCCTGGTGTCCTCCATCCCTTCTGTCTCTTATATTCTTTCTACCTCCTCTTTTATGAGGTTCCCTGGGCTTTGAGAGGTGAGATTTGTGGGAGATAACCCATTTAGAGCTCTGTGTTCCAAGATCTCTTTTCTCTGCTTAAGGTATAGCTATGAGTCTCTGTATTTGTTCCTATATGCTGCAGGAGGAAGCTTCTCTGATGATCCCTGAATAAGGCACAGATTTATGACTATAGCAGAATAGCCTTAGAAGTCCTTTTGTTGTTATTGTTGTTGTTTTAGATCAGTAGTAATATGGTTTTAACATAGGTCTCTGGCTATTTGGTCTCTAGTTCTTGGTCACCTGAACTGTATCAGGTATGGATTTGGCTTCCTGGCTTGTGCCCTAAGTCAATGTGGACATGGGTTGGTTTTTACCACAAGCTTTGTGCCACATTGTTCTAACACATTTTGTAGGCAGAACAGATTTTAGATCAAAGGCTTTGTGGTTGGTTCAGTGTTAACATTGCTTTTTGGTAGCCTGTAAAGCAAATTGCCTGTAGCAAGAACACTAGAACATGGTGGCGAAGGTCCTGTGAAGGCATCAGCTGGACCTCTCCATGTTCAATGAGTTGTGTGGGTCTTATCTTCAGCAATGAGGACTTTTGGTCAGTTTGTGGAGAACAACCTATTCTCTTGGCAACAGTCTGGGTTGCTTAGAAATTTCCATAGGATCACTAGCTAACAACTCAATTGGCTTTAACGTAGTTCTAGCACTTGAAGCTTTTCGGGTGACAGGAGACATACTGAGACTCCATCCCTCTGATGATTGGGAGAATTCATTAGGATTTACAGACATCAGAGAATGGCAACAGCGCTGCATGGAGCAGTGCTCTGTGGTACTTTTCCTGCCTGTTGGCAGAACCGTATATGTGGCAATGCAGTATGATGAAAATGTGTCTTTCATTCTAAAAGACTGGAACTTTCGTTGGGCCTCACAGACTAAGTTTGCTGTGAAATGGTGTGCGAGAGGCCTTGGTGGGTGTGGCCAAGGGGGCAGAGAAGAAAGTTACCCACACAATGAAGGCATGGCATCCATGTGAAAAGTTTTATTATTAAAGGGTGAGGGGAGAGGGAAGAGAAAGAAGAGGGAGAGAAAGACAGGAAACGAGAGAAAAGCGGAGGTGTGTGAGGCTTGTGGAGAGAGAGAGAAAGAGAAGGGGGAGAAGGAGAAGGGGATGTTTTCTATTAAATGGGGCTTTACATAAGATGATGTCAGGATGATGGTTGGGTCCTAACAAAGTTAATATTGCACCTTGAGGAAATTTAAGACTTAATAGTGGCCTCGCAGCTGTGGAGCACACCTGTAATCCCAGGATTCAGGAGGCAGAGCCAAGCAAATCTCTGAGTTCAAGGACAACCTAGTTTACAAGGGGAGAGCTAGGACAGCAGGGCCTACACAGAGAAACCCTGTCTCAAAAAAAGAAAGAAACAGCTTTTATGTTTAACAAGTTTTTATGATAACAATAAAAATAAACCTTATTTTTCTTGCATTACTCATAAAATCATCTTTTAAGCTAAGCTAATGCATAGCTATAATCTTCATTATGTACTTTTCCATGCCCCTAACCCAGATAATGCATGTGTATCATTTGCTGAAATCATAATATACAGAGGCTGAAAGTTACCTTCTAAAAGGAATATGCCTTTATCAATACTGATAGATGTACAGTGATATATGTAAAACTGTTATCTTGATCAATTTGGGTCATTTGGAGCCACTGACTTAATCTCTTGTAAAACTCTGTTAAAGATATCTGTAAAGTATCCCATTCATTCCTCATGTGATGCTTTCTATGCTGTTCAATAAAGACAGAGCAAAGATCTTTATTATGGGCAGACAAACAGAGAGACAACAGGAAGACACACAGGGATAGATTCTAAAGATAGACTTCAGGCAGGCACAGATTCTAACACATGCAACAGACAGAAGATCGAAGGCACAGGGAGCATCAAGTAGAGAATTAAATCTGGACTCACTTGTAGTTAAATGACTCCAAGGGAAAATGCTTTCATTTCTTTCCTTAATTCAACTTGGACATGTTTTTAATCACTAATGAGTTTAATCCATGCCCATATGCAGAATCTATTAGTTGGTGACATCACTTTTTTGCATATGGAAGGAAACAATAAAATGTACCAAAATCTAGTGGGAATCTGGGAAAATCATTGTATCTATGGTAAGCATTAGAACGAAATTGTTTTCCCAGTATCTAGCATAAACATTAGAAAGAATGTTGTTTTCTAGAAGTACTTAACCTTGAAGAAACTGAAAGGACCCAACAGACATCATAACAGGCTGCTCAGTCTTCTCTCAGAGATCAGGCCTCAATTTCAGTTTCCTGAGACTTGAGCAAGCAGTTTCTGGGAGGGCCGCGAACAAAAAACATAGTCCTTGCAGTAGCTCCCTTTCTGCATGTACCCTGACCCATCAAGGTTCAGCCAATTGTTTACTATCTGGGACCCCTCACCAACTTAGAGCTACATGCATGAGTCAAGGACAGAGCCTGGGCCACTGAGCCAGCACCCACAGTCAGTATGTGCTAGGCCAGCCAGCCCCGATGACAGCTCAAGGACAAATCCTGGAACTTGTCCAGGCCTGCCCAAAAATGGTAACTGTAACCCCCAACTAACCCTAGCCAATTAAAAGTTACTAACATGATTGCCACTCACTAAACCAATTCTGAGTCTGTTCCTATGTAGTCTGTAGGCCCCAAGCCCCCCTTGCTTTATAAACCCTGCCCCATTGCTATTTGGGGTCTTTCCTGCTCTGCTATTGGGTCAGATGGATGGAGAGTCCCAAATTAACTCGTAACAATTCAAAAACTCTTTGCTTTTGCATCAGAATTGGTCTCTTAGTAGTCTTTGGGGGACTCTGAGTACAACAAAACCATTGTGAAAAACAGCAGTTCTTTTCTGTGATTTATAGTTGTTTTTCTGGTGTAGGTGGTGGTTTATAGCCCTTGCATGACTTTGGTTACAAGACTGTCCTGGCACACCTGGAGCATTTTGAATTATTGGGCACTGCAAACAGCACACAGTAAGAATTGAAGTTGCAGGGCTGTAACACTTCATTCAGAAAACAGATTGTAGTGGGAATTTACTCTGCCCGTTATACAGAGAGATGAAGGGCAGAGTCAGGGTAGATGCCATTCAGCCACCCAAGGTCACTGGCAGAATGAATTCCCACTACAATAGATTAGATCAGGAGCTATGGTATGAGGAACTTTTCTCACCCAAATAAACAACTTTTGTGTAACTGTCAATAAATACACCTTTGCATGACTGTTTGAGGCTTAGTTCATATAAACTGTTCCTCTCTATGGCGATAGAGCCTAAGATTCCTCTTGGAGTGACCTTCTTTCACTGATCATCCCACACAACACAGAATACCTTATACCACAATGTGACACAAGTAGCCCAGTTCTCTAAAAATGTCCATGGTCTCATAACAATGTACTTTGATGAGAGATCCCCCTAGGTCTGAGTTTGTATTTCCAGATGTTCACCATTCTTTAGAGCTGGTATGCCTTTTTACTTGTGACAATTATGACAGCACAGGTTAAACCTCAGAACACACCAGAGAAACCTGGTCCTCATTAGAAATCTGACAAATCTATTTCTTAGCTAGAATCTCCAAAGAAACTTGTGTAAGTCTCGAGTCTCCTCCTCAGCTTATGAAGATGGGCATAGATATACACAGAGAATTGGAAGCTACAATCAGGAGACAATCTATGAAGAAATGACCAAACAGTGTATATGTGTGGCAGTTCTATGTCTACTTTATTGAGAAAAGTGTAGACTGTTTTTGAAAGTGGCATTTCTATCTCTAACTTACACAAGCACTGTACAATACTGTCCCTTTCCTCAAGTTCATGTCAGCATTTATTATTTATTCTGGCTATGGCCATTCTGCCTGGGCCAAGATGGAATCTTATGGAGATTTATTCTGCATCCCCCTGATGCAGTTGTGTATGTAGAAGTTTTTGCCAACATGGCTTGGGAAGTACCCAAGCTAACTGCATGGACTAATTAGTAGACATGAGTGTACAAGCATATCTGATGCTTCCTGATTTTAACACTTCTAGGCAATTATATATTATATTGGAAACTCTAAAAGAAATGGGTGAATGAATATCCTGATTCATACCACATACCAAAATTACATCAGCATGAAATAAATGGATAATTAAGCAGCATCAACAGTGAACAGCAATTTACGCACTCCATTCCAGAAGTAGGTTGATTCATCACAGAATTATGTCAGAATTTCAGAGAATAACTGATACTGAAGTTACTTAAAGTATTCCTTGATGTAAAAAGGAAGCAAGGCTTCCAGACTTTTTATGAAGCTAGTATTCCCTATTTCCAAACCAGATAAAGACAAGAAAATAAAATTACATACTGTTGTGGTCATTTCAAGTATCATTAGGATTATTAAGATTATTATTATTATTATTTGCCCTTACATTTAAAACCCTTCTTATAGTGCACACTCTTATCCCCAACTCCCTACAATCTTTTTCCATAGTTCCAACTAATCTCTCTCTGTCTCTCTCTCCCTCAGGTTAATTTCTATTTATTTTGTTTTTGACCCACCAAGATTAACCAGGGCCATCTCTAAGACAGTGGGTTTGGAGCCATGTGTCAGACGATTCCACAGAGGAGACACAACTAAAGACAGTGATTCCCCTTCTCCTAAAATCTATCCATGGCCACAGTTGAGAGGTAAAGGTGAGGTCCTGTGAGCCTCTCCCTTTAGTAGACTGATTGTGGCTATGGTTGGTCTTGAGTGAGGCCAGTGCAGGTGAGTACAGTTCAGTTGCTCTGGGTTACTGATTACTATAGTTGTGCGGAGTCTGGAGAATGTCATGTTATGTCCATTCCCCCTCTTCCCCTTCTTATTTCCTTCCCTCCTCTTCTTCCTCAATATTCCCAGAGCCATAGATGGAATGGTGTAACTGACTTGTTTAGGCTGTGGCCATATTACAATGCTTATTTTCTGCATCTTGGACAGCCAAAAGTTTCTGTATTCACCACTGAGTTTTCAAATTGAACTATTTGTGCTTTATATAAAAGCACCCTTAGCATGCTTTCTAGGAGACAAACTGGTTTCTCTTAGTAAAACCACAATTTCACAATCTAGCAGTGAGAGCAGAACAGCACAGGATGAGTTTAGCACTAAGCTGTTAATGAGCTGACTGACCACTGACTTCCTGAGACACCCATTTCCTTTCAAAATCCTGAGTTCCTGAAATGTCTTTCCCCAAGTCAATATTGCTAATGTTGTAATTCCAGATATTTGACTGGCAGTAGTGGAGGTCTGTGATGGAAGGATAAAGATGGCTTTTTAGTGTCACTTCATTTGCATAGTAATGGAAACGATTATCCAGCTTCCCAGAAACATTCACCAGAGTGAGTTACCAAAAAAAAAAAAAAAAAAAAAAAAAAAAAAAAAAAAAATTAGAATATTTCATTTAAGAGTAGAATATGCTGCTGGAATTTCACTTTTACCTTTAACCTATTACTTGCATGGAACATTTTATTATTTTCTTTGACTAAACTATCCAGCTCCTCTACCTTGTCTTCAAGCCTGATATTCTGTTTCCTTTCTGATCTCTGAGTTATTATATCTCATTTCTTGTTTTGTTTATGTATGTTTAACTAATGCATTCATTTTTCATATCCTACAGTGTCCTCATTTCCTACAGGCATTAGCTAGTGTTTTCTTGTCCATGAATCATTTTGTTCCTATCCTCTTTGAGTTGATTGCCATGCTTTACATGCTTTTACCTCCTTGACCATGACTCATCTTTTTCTGTATAGTGGATATCCTTTAAATTGCTCTCCTCAGGGGTTACCGATATGGTTTATGATTTGAGTCAAATGCTTTTTAATCTTAGTTTTAATTTGTGTTGGGAACGGGACTTGAGCATCAGAATTTAGAGTGTTTGTTGTCTTTTTCTGTGCATTTTTAACCCAGGAGACTGTTATCCCAAGATAAGAAGTTAGGCAGGAAAGCTTGTATCTGAAGAGTTCAGTTCTAATTGTTGGGGTCAGATACCGGGGTGCAGCGTCCTCCTAGATGCAGTTCTGGTCTAGGCTGGCAGCGAGCATGTGGGGAGGCTGTGCAGAGCGGGTCCAGGGCAGCCTGACAGCTGGAGCTGTGTGGAAGGCAGCCTGAGACCGAGTGGGAGGGACGGGTCTAGAAGGGCGGGGACACAGCGTAATCAGAGAGGTTTAGGGGAAAGAACCTGTGGGGGCGGGGAATAATTGGTAAACTAATTAAGAAAAAGAGCCCGCGGTAGGCGAGTTTAGAGGAAACGCATAACCGGAAGCGGGGTGTATTGGGCGGGGCCAGGAGGTGCTGCTCCAAGGAATGAGGCTGAAGTGACAGGAAATTTCACCCTTGCCTCTTGGACTCGGGGAGTACAGGGGTCCGGAACTGGGTGAGGAAGACCCAGCCGGGTATTCAGAACCTGAAACCTCCCCTGAGCCGCAGTCTCTGCGCGGGGCGGCCTGGGAAAGTCACCAGTCAGCAGCGCAGTGGCGGGAACCGCAGCCCGGCGGCCCTGGAACCTCCCAGGTCAGAGGAGCTGCGGGGCTGGGACACGGGAGGGGAGGGACCGGATGTGCTCGCCGAGGCTGCTCAGGACACTGTCAGCTCCCGCTGTCCTGCCCAGGGACGTCCGGGAACCTGCGGCAGCTTACGTCATCACCTGCGGTCAGGTGCGGTCGTTTCCCCGCACTGCAAGCTGGATGCCTCCCTGCGGGCCTCGAACACCCCTTAAAAGTGTTCGTCTATCACAGTTCTCTCTCTTGCTCATTGCTTGCTCTCTTACCTGTTCTCTGTCTGTCTGCCTCTCGTGTCCCCACTCCGAGACGGCCTTTTCCTCTTTTGCTCATGCTCCTCCCCCAATAAACCTCACCCTAGACCTGTTGCATGTGGCGTGTTCTCTTAGTGGCCCACCCTGGCCGGCCGCCTTTTCCGTACAGACACAGCTTTCAATATTCTGTTACCGATATCCTTTCCATTGTCGGTAAGTTTGAGATCCCATGAAGTGGGTCTCATCGTGATTATTTTACACTTATGTTGCCAGACTATCTGTCATAATATAAATCATAAAATAATCCAGGAGAGCATTTGCATTGTCCGATGTTTGCAAACAGGGTTCTCTTTGCTATGTGACAGTTCCAATAGTCCTGGAATTTAAATTCATCCATGCTTTCTAACTCCACTGTTTTACCACAGGCCTATTTTAGAGAGTGGCACTTGCCCCTGAGACTAGGCATCCCCAGAGAGTTTGTAGCTAGTAATCACATGAGGAACCAGTGAGATACGATTAAACAGAAAATATATTTTATGGAGTCCCACACATATGGTTGTAAATATTCAGCAAACCTTTTACTCCCCATTAGTTTTCCATCTGAGATATATGCAGTCTAGAATGTAAATACAGCATTCAGAAATGTGTCTTTATATGCTGTGTTCTTATGTTACACCTTAGGTCCAGCCAAGCCCAACATGCATGCTGTGAGAGTGTATTTTATACTATTTTATTTAACTATTCTATAGTTACCAAATACACTTTAAACAGTATTATTTTATAATATTTATGATCACTCACCCATATCAGAAAAATGTCTCTTTCATTGAAGAAAAGTATTCTTCCCATGCACACTTATCCCAACTGTTGTTTTTTTATTTCAGGGTTTGTTGACATTCATTGGTGTGACTGTGGACTTGTTGTAGGAAGAATGGGAATGCCTAGACCCTGCTCACAGGGGATTTTGCAGAGATCTCCTGTTGGAGAACTGCAGCAGTCTGGATTCTAAAGGTGAGAATAGTTTTCTGGAGTCTCCCTTGCTTCACCTCAGGGTTTCTGAGAAAACTACTCTGCATGTGTGTGAGCTGTGTGTGAATGAGTCTCACATCTCACAGAGTAAAGTGAAATCCTTAGAGAAAGAGACATTTTTCCTCATATTTTCTCTTTCCTTGGTTTTTTTTTCCTTTTGTCAGGTGTTAGTGTCTTTTGTATTTGCTCCTTGCAAAGTTCCAGGTGCTTTCTGAAGAATCTCTTTCTCCTATGCAGCCTCACAAGGTCGGTCAGTCCTGCTCACCTGTGCATCAGAACAAAGAGCCCTGGATGGAGAAGAGAGAGGAGACAGTAGCAAAGGATCCAGGTGTGTTAGAGGGTCTGAGGATGGGTGAAGAGATGGGGAAGGGCTGAAGTGACAGTAGAAAGAGGACATGAAGTTGGTTTTCCCACATTCTATTTCATTAGAAATGATTCTAGAGAAGTACTGAGAATAATCTCAAGATTTTCCTATTGTAGATGTTTGAAGATGGTAGGAAAGTACTAATACTCAGAGGTACATATAATTTTATTTGACTTTGCACAGGAGTGATGCTGTCCCTTTTCCATTTCCATCTCTGGTTGTGTTTTTATACCACTGTTAAGTGGTTTCATTAGTATAGTTTTAATAAGGTGTTTGGTTAGAACCATTTAAGCCTCTGGGTTGGTCCTGTATACAGAGGTTTTGGCATCTTTTAATTCCTTAAGGTTCTGTGGTTAATTTCTCTATTTTCTAAAATAATGCCAGCAGAAATTTTATTGATTTATGTAATATCTCTGCCATGTATTAAACTCCAATTACATTGTCTTTCTTTTGATATCCTGTTGTCTGTCTTCAACACTACACAGTTTACATCACTACAATTTTTATGTTTTGAAATTACCTCTGGGTTTCATCCTTCTCTCATTATTTTTGAAGTCTTTGATTACTCACAATTTCATATATCTTATGAATTGCTGATTTTCTCCATTTATAGAAAAAACCGCCTGTAAGATCTTGGTACAAATTATTTAGAATCTTTACAGAACATAAGGATTGTTTTTATATTTCTTCACGTGTTTGAATGAGAGCATGGTATCAGTGAATCAGTCTTCACATGTCTTTTTTTTTGTATTCTCTGTTCTTTTTTTTTTAAAGTATTTATTTATTATGTATACAGAACAGGGCGCCAGATCTCATTACAGATGGTTGTGAGCCACCATGTGGGTGCTGGGAATTGAACTCGGGACCTCTGGAAGAGCAGTTGGTGCTCTTAACCTCTAAGCCATCTCTCCAGCCCTCTATTCTCTGTTCTATCTAATGTTGATGTCAGTATACTAGGTTCTTGGAGAAGACACTTTTTAAACTTTGATCTTTACTAGGTTTGAAGACTTATTCTATTTTTAAGACATGGCCACACTGGAGCATGCTTCTTGTAGTTTGAGAAGACTGGATGGCTTCTCATGCTAAGTGGATGATTCTCTGGAGGACCTCTAGGCATTATTGGATTTCTGTGCTGTTCATGGTCATCTTGCTCAGTGGTGGACATTGAGCTACGGTAGTCTATTTGCTTCCTAGAATTCTGTTGTTGATTGCTTCCTGTATTTGGAAACTATTTTATGAGATGCATTCATATTGGTCACATATCTTTCTGGAAATGTACCATTTGATCATTTGGGTTTATTTATTTTTTACTTTTTTCTTTTTTTAATTTTAATTTTTATTTTATTTTATAATTTAATTTAATTTTACATATCAGCCTCGGATTCCCTTGTTCTCCACCCCCCCCCCCCAGGTTCCCCCAAGCCTACCCCCCATTCCCATCTCCTCCAGGGCAAAGACTCCCCTGGGTATTGAGTTCAACCTGGTAGATTCAGTCCAAGCAGGTCCAGTCCCCTCCTCCCAGGCTGAGCCATGTGTCCCTGTATAAGCCCCAGGTTCCAAACAGCCAGCACATGCACTGAATACAGGACCCGGTTCCACTGCCTGGATGCCTCCCAAACAGATCAAGCCAATCAACTGTCTCACTTATCCAGAGGGCCTGATCCACTTGGGGGCTCCTCAGCTATTGGTTCATAGTTCATGTGCTTCCATTTGTTTGGTTATTTGTCCCTGTGCTTTTTCCAATCTTAGTCTCAACAGTTCTCGCTCATACAAACCCTCCTCTTTCTCGCCAACTGGACTCCTGGAGCTCCACCTGGGGCCTGGCCGTGGATCTCTGCATCCGGTTCCCTCAGTCACTGGATGAGGTTTCTAGCACGACAATTAGGGTGTTGGCTTTTTTCATTTTTGTATGTATTTAAGAAAATTTTCAAAAATTCTTTTTACCTACCAGCCACAGATCCCCCTCTCATCCTTTTTCCTGCTGTACTTATCCTTCCCCACCCCTGACCCCCATCCCCTCCTCAGAAAGGGTAAGGCCTCCCATGGGGAGTCAGCAAAGCCTGGTACATTCAGTTGAGGCAGGACCAAGCCCCTTCCCCCTGCATCAAGGTTGAGCAAAGTGTCCCACATCAAACTCCACACACTAATAGTGGGAGACTTCAACACCAATGATAATTTGTTAATTTTTTTTTTTTGTATATTTACAGATTCAGCTTTTCCTGTTACCTACTAACCAAACCTCTTCACAGAAAATATTTTAAGAAAATTCCCTTACTCTTAGCACTTTGTATTCTTATGTTTGAAGTATATACTTTTATAGAAAGTATATATTTTGATTTTAAGGCTATTTAGGTTTAGTATGTATTTTGATTTTAGTATTATCCTATTTTCATGGTTTTTTTGGAGGAGTGTTATACATTTCAAGAAATCACTGAAGGGAAATATTTTGTTATTTCTCTGTATTATGTTTCTTTTCTTCTTCCTGCTTTTCTATTTCATTAATACCTTGTAATTTATTTCATTCCTTTATAATTTTGAGTAGTATCTTCTCTTTTCCTTGCTTGGTTGTTCATAAAGCTGCACATTGACTTTCCTGGTGACTGCAGTGAATTGGATTCCCACTGACACTGCCTCTGTGTCCTTCCGTCTGTATTGTCTCCAGCATTTGTTATTTAACACCTTGGGTGTGGATACTGACTGGGCAGAGAGATATCAATGTACATTAGAGAACATTTTCTTCATCAGTAAACATGTGGAACATGTGCTGTTTACATTTAGGTTATGTCAAAGCTTTTGTGCATTGTCACCTTTTTGGTTTATTTCTTGATTATAATATTATTTGCATTGCAGAATGTCATGTCATGAGTGGATTCCCTCCCATGACCTATCATCCTCCCAGTCGTAGGCTCTTGGTCAGGTTTTTTGTGTATTTCACGTATTTCCTTTTCTGGTACTAGCCAAAAATTAATCAGATAGTATTTGAATACAGAGAAAGCTGTCTTCACTTTATGGCACTGTTTTAGGAAACCAAGGGAAGCAAGTACCCAGCTGTGATCCAGGAAACATCTTTTCTTATGTTGTGTGTGTGCAAGGCTGACATACACAGGATCAGCCAATGCTTGTATAAAGTCTGAGCCCCAAGTTCAAGTAAACAGAATTTTTTATATGCTTCTGTCCCCCTGGGAGCCTCTAAACCTTCACCCACATTTCAACAACCTAGACTGACATAGATTCTGACCAGCTATCTTCAGTTTGATTAATTCAGTTTGCTGAATTTATACGGAAAAATTTCCCTACTGAACAGAATACACCAGGAGTCATTCACAGCCCTGAAATTAAATAGGGAGGACATTAGTTACAGATTAGATGTAGTTGGGCACCACAAGGATGATGACCAGCCTGTTGCTGATCTTTCCTGGTAGATCTCATGGGCCCATGTTACATCCATGGATGGATACACCATGCCAGGCAACTTGACAATATGACATTGGTGTCCACTTCTGGGTAAGGTCATGATGACTCTTCTCCTCCACTACCTGGCACAGTCTTTTAGCTCTAGGAATGCTATAATAATCAGGGCATCTTTGATATTTTTTAGATACTATGGTCATCTTAGTGGTCAACTGTCTTCTCACCCTCATCTTGCTGATATGTAAAACACCAACAGATTTAGAGCATGAGCTTTAAGGTTTATTTCAAAGATTATAGAACTGAACTTTCTTGTAGAATGTTTATAATCTTCAAAGTTGAGAATAAAGTTTACTTTCACTTTTTTTTTCTTGCTTGTCTTAGAACTCACTTTGTAGACCAGGCTGGCCTCAAACTCACAGAGATCCACCTGCTCTTCCCCCCAAGTGATAAGATTAAAGGCATGCACCACCCCACTCAGCTTGAGAATTATATTTCTTATAATTTGGAATAAGTTGCTCTCTGGCATGTAGTGACTTCCCTCTTAAATTGAGAATTTTTCTCTTTCCATCTTGCTCTAGGTAACAGTGGTTCCACAGTACTGAGTTAGTGTGGACAGAATGGACACCCGTGTCCCTGCCTAAGGAGATTGGAATCCTTCCACTTTTTCCCCCCCTCATTTAGTAAAATGTTAGATTTTTATTTTCATGGCTTCTTTTGTCTTTTATGCTGAGGCATGTTCCTCCTATCCCTAGATTTTTGCAAATGTTGACAGTGAGCAAATGTGAAATTTCTCCATAGCCCTTTTATGGAGTTATGGATAGGGTCATGTTCCTTCTGTCAGAGTCTGGATATTTGCTGTCTTACGTAGATATGTCTGTACATGTTGAAACAAGTTTGTATCCCTCAACTTTTGAGGGTGATAGGCGGAGTACATTTGTCCTTTCTGTAAGTCTCCTAAGGGATTTCTCCTGTTTTCATTGCCACCAGAATTAGAATAAGGTGAGATTCTAATTTCCCATTTTCTCATCTGCATTTTTGGCCATTAGATAATTTTTTGTTGTGTATTATTTTTTTTGACAAGGGTTTTAATGATAGCTGTTGCTCCTCTGAAACATTATGTAGGCAAGTCTAACAACAGATTACAGAGTTACACCTACCTCTGTATTCAGAGTAGTGAAGTTAATTTGTGCCCACCAGACTTGATTCTATTGTTTTCTTGTTTTTTAATTTTCTTTTATGCACATGGGTGTTTTGGCCTAATGTATGTCTTTGCAGCACATGTGTCTAGTGCCTGTGAATATCCCATGAAGGCATTAGATCTGTTGGGAAGAAAGTTACGGATGGTTGTGAGCCAGGGTATTGGTGCTGGGATTCGAACCCAGGTATTCTGGAAGAGATGTAACTACTTTTACCCACTGCACAATCTTTTGATCCACTAATTTGTTTTCTTCTTGTTAGCTATTCTCGCTAGTGTGAGATGGAATATCAGTTGTGTTACTGTTTGTAATTCCCTCAAAGCTAAGTAGTATGAACCTACTTAGTATTTTGGGAGGGGGGGACTCTAGAAGTCTTTTAAACTATAATCAATGGGATATTATCCATATTTATTTTCAACGTACTCTTTATTGGTACATAGAAACTGGTGATTTGTGTTTTTTACTTCTGTATTCTTCAATATTACTAAGGCTTTTGTGAGGTATGAAGTTTTCTGGTGATGTTTTCGGACTATATATGCAGTCACACCGTCACTGAAAAGGTTAAGTTGTATGTCTTCTTTTCCTACTGTATCTCTGCTTCTTTATCTCTTTCAAATTTCTGTAGCTAGTTCTTTTATTATTCTTGTTGCATGTGTATGGGTCTTAGTTCTGCATGTATGTCTGTGTACCACACAGGTGCAGTGCCCACAGAGGCCAGTAGAGAATGTGGGATCCCCTGGAACTAGAGTCACAGACAGTTTTATGAGCTGCCATTTGGTTGTTGCTCTATAACCCCAGTCTTCTGGAAGAACAGCCAGTGCTCCTGACCACCAGGCCTCAGTCCATCACCTCCAACTACGTTAAAACTACAATACATACTTCCACTAGCATTAGGCCCTCTGAATGTGGGTGACAGTTGCATGGCTTGATGTGTTTGTGGGTCCCCTGGTAATGGGACCAGGACTTATCCTGGGTACTCAAACTGGCTTTATAGAGCCCATTCCCTATGGTGTGATGCCTTACTCAACCTTGATGCAGGAGGCAGGGGCTAGGTCCGGCCCCAGCTTGGTATGTCAGCCTGTGTTGACCACCTTATCCTCTATGAGGAGGTGATAGGGGTAAGATGTGGGGAGGTGGAGGGGAGTGGGAGAAGGGGAGGGAGGGGGAACGAGTTGGTATGTAAAAGGAAAGAAAAAATTTTAAAATAGAAAAATTATAAAATAAACAAACAAAAACTATAATAAATACAATTGGGAAGGATGTGAACCTTTGTCTTGTTATGGTGTCAGATCAGTACTGTACATTTTCTTTATGGATTGTAAACCTAGATTGACAAACATATTCTTTATTGTGGTGAGATGTGTTTCATTTATTCCAACTACTACTTGGGATTTTATTGTGAAGTCCTTTGAAGATTAGTGGATGAACTTCTGTTCTTACTTAGATTCTATTCCTTAGGGCTTTTAATCTAGAAGGTTTTACTTGTGTTGTGGCTGGTAGATTATTTTTCATATTGTTCTTCATTCCCAGTGAGAGTTAATGCCTTCCTGTGTTGTACATGATGGGTTGCTTCCCAATTCTCTGCTATTCATTTATTCCTCAAATAAAATGTACTCTATCCAGTGTCTTCATAATTTATGACTGATTTCTTCTTTCTTTACTTCATTTAATTTTTTTCAAGACCAGGTTTCTCTGTTGTAGCCCATGCTGTCCTGGAACTTACTCTGTTATAGACTAGGCTGGCCTTGAACTTACAGAGATCTTCCTGCCTCTGGCCCACAAGTGCTCAGATTAAAGGAAGGTGCCATCACCACCTGGCTATGTCTGAATCTTTTGGGCTTATTTTTATTTGTTTATTATCTAAGTAGGTTCTTGAGTGAAAAACCAGTGTTAATTTTTGACCACATTCAAATACACTCCCTTCACTATCTATTCGAGTAGTCATTTCTTTTGGGTATAACACTACAGTTAGAAGTTATTTTCTTTCAGGATTTTAAAAATATCATTCCATGCTCTGCTGACTTTAGACTATGGGTAAATATCCATGAATATTGTATTTTCCTAGTCTTTGTTGGTGTTAAAGGATAAGAGAAGACAATTGGAAAATAGATGCAAATTGTTACAGAATTTAGATGTGGGAAGAACCTGATAGATCTGGGAGATGGGGAAGCCTCTGTCTGAGAGACTGTCCAAGGGAAGACTAGACCATATTGCTGAGGTCTTCTACTACAAATCATGAGTCCCACATTCTGAAGACCACACATAGCTATTTGAGCTTTATCTACTTTAAACAGTTCATGCTGAAACAAATGATAGTGACTTTTGAATGGAAGGTTCAGATATGTAGAAATATGCATGTTCAGAAACAGATGTTTATTTGAGGAAATGTCATTTCTGGGTGTTATAGTAGAAGTCCTGGACGATTGGTGTTTTTTATTTTATTTTATTTTTTAGTAGAAGCATATAAAACCATGGGATATTCATCCCATCCCAGAATGACCTTTTGCTCAGTTCCCATGAAATGGAAAATGTACTTTTTTAATTGAAGACATGGACAAAATTATATCTTGGGACACATTTGGTTTCCATATTTAATATTGCTAAAATTGAAGCACAGTATCTTTGACTGGAGCCGGAATTTTTGATTTGTTGCTGATAGAGTTGACATTACTCAGCCTTGTGTGTTATAGGGCAAGAATCATGAAGTAATGTGTCATGTAAAAATGTCCTGATGTTTTCCGTGAAAAGTCAGGCATTGCTGTTCTGATACTGACCATGAATTCCATGTGCATCAAATTTAAATATAAATTCACAACCGCTTTATTTTTTATCCTGGCTTTCAAAATTTTGTTGTGCTGACATTAAATTTTATTTACATGAACTGAGGTATATCCTGATGTTTTCACTCATACTATGGCTGTTAAAGTATTTAAAGAGTAATGTTCTGGTAGAATATTTTCATTATCCAATTTCTTTGCTATTATGGCTATTACGAGCTCCGGGAGTTTAACTTTATCCATGCTTTCTAACTCTTCTGTTCTACCACTTGCACCTGGAGCTCTCTAGAGTGTGGACAGTTACCTTCTCATCAGTCTCTGTCCCATCCATCATTGTCCACATTTTCATCCCATTAGTCCCCTTGGATTTCATATATGATTTGAGGCAGATTTTGGTCTGGTAGCCAGGCTATTATGTATTCATAATTCCAACTGCCAGGACTTAGGACAGTATGGCTTTTGTATAAGTCATGCCCCTTCCTCCAGCTCTTACATTCTTTTACCCCAAGTTCAGTAATGTTTCCTGAGACTTGGATGTGGAAATATGGATTTTTCACTCCCATGCTGTGCACTCAGCAGTCTCTGAAGTAACATGTTCCTGTTACAAACAAATTTATCTGTCAGGCTGAAAGCAGCACCAGGCTCTGGTGTGAGCAGAATCTTTTAAAGGCAGTTCCAGCATTTTTGCGTGTAGCAGTATGTCAAGAGTAGATTCCCAATTAGGGCCTGTGATCTTTCCAGTCATTGCCCATTTGCCAGTTTCCAGTGCCGTCTGTGTGTATTTCGGCTGACCACAGTTTGAACTCCAAAGCCTCTGTTACCTACAAAATAGTCTTGGTGCTATTATGCTGATGGGCATACCTTGCCTGGCAGGTTGGTATTGCAGCACAAGGGGTCAGCATCTGGGAAGAGAGACTGATGATTCTTCTCACCCAGCAGCCTGCAGAGCACTTTCAGCAGTTTGAATGCTACAGAAGGGTGTCTATGACAGTTTTAGATACTGAGTGGTCTGCTGACATCTCATCATATTGTGTTTGAATGTAGAAACCCAAGTGATATTTTCTTGGAATTTCATGTAGCTTATTAAGAGGGATATCAGACCTGCGTTTTCTCTGGGAATATTTTTGGTTTTTGATGTAAAGAATTGTGTTTCTTGTAATTTCAGAAAATGTGCCTTGTGGATTTTCTTTGACACATTGAAAATTTTTTCTGTCTCTTGCTCTTTGTAAGCACTGATGCAGTGTGTTGAGTTAATGTGGAGGTAGTGGACATCCTTGTCTCTCCTGATTAGGGTAGAATGATGGCAGCTCTCTTCATTTTGTGTGATGTTAGGTTCAGGGTTCTGGCTGTCATCCTCATTAGGCTGAGGTACGTTCCTTCTGTTCTCTCACTCATCAGAGCCTTTATAGTAAGTGAATATGATACTTCCCCCCACAGGCCTTTCATGGATATGTTGACATGGTTATGTGTCTCTTCTCTCACTGACTCTAAATATGTTGTGCCTTGAATTGATTGGCTTGTGGATGTTAAAACATTCTTGCATCCCTTTTATGAAATCATCTTGAGTTCCTTTCTACATCCATTAGAGAGAATCTCTTTATTACTGCAACTAGTCTATGATTTTTTTCCTTTGAAGATATTTTTTATCCTCATCTGCTTTCTGTATCAAGGTAAAGCCATCTTTGTGTAATGATAGTCTAGCATTCCTTTTCCTTTAACTTTTCAGTAATACTTTTCTCTGGAGGATTAGTATAGAAATTTGTAAAGGAATTAGAGAAAGAAGGGGACCCCCCCCCCCCCCCCCCCGCACAGTGAGAGCTCCCTCTAGAACCCTGCAATTGGCACAAACCACACCCAAACACTTGTTTTCACAGAGAAATCTTTTATTGAGCAGGAAAGAAAAGCTAAAATGACTGCTTTCTGACTCAGGCTGAAAAACAGCAGCAAATGCCCTTGCAGGTGGAATTCTTTATTAATTTTTTAAATTTAACTTTATTTTATGTACATTGTTATTTAGCCACGGGTGTCAGGGCCCCTGTAACTGGACTTACAGACAGTTGTGAGCTGCCATGTGGGTGCTAGGAATTGAACCCAGGTTCTCTGGAAGAGCAACCGGTGCTCTTAACCACTGAGCTGTCTCTCAGCCCCCTCAGTGGAATTCTTAAGAACAGAAGAAGGGGAACTCTGTGTTAGAATGGGCTAGGATGCAGTGGTAAAGGAGATAGAGGATGAGGGAGAAGGGGAAGGAGACAAGGGAAATGGGGCAAGTATATTTGTCCTGGAGGAGTAGAACACTCCGCTGGATAGAGGAGAACAAAGGTGGCACATAGGCAAATGGCAGTTTATAAAGGTAAAGGAGGAAACCCCATGTTGGTATGAGGTGATTAATATTAATTGGGCGTGTTAATCAGAAACCCAAAGGGGCTTCTGATTGCTGGACTTCAATACTTCCATACCTGGACCTTGGGAGAAAAGCTCAGGAGGATAAATTAGTCAAATAAGGGAATAGACCTTGGTGACTATCTTTGGGGATGTAATCTAATGATTTTTTTTTTTTTTTTTTTTTAACAAGGCAGAAGAAATGGAAGAGAAAGGAAAAGCCCACCAGAACCACATGTTCCAGTGGAAAGAATTCAGTGCTGAGTCTGTCCAGTCCTCAGGGACTGTTAGAGGAAACTCTGACCGTATCAGTCTCAGCACTTGCTTATTGCTTGGCCTGGTTTTATGACATAGGAGTTTGAATTGTTCACTTGTTTCTAGGAAATCATCCTTTTCTTCTTGAATTCTCATTCATTTTGTATCACTTTCCACAATACTCTGTAAGGTAACATTGAGGTCATTGACATAAATTGCAGTGTCCCCTTTTCAGATTTAATTCTATGACTTTGAAAGTTTACTGTCTTATTTGGATTAGTGAAGAACGGTTTGTCAGTGCAAGAAGTCTGTGCATTGACCCCTTGTATCCTTCTTTGAATCTCTATATCATTAATTTCTACCCTGGGTACCCAACTCTCCAAAACCTCCACACTAATCAGAAGGGTCAGATTTCTTCTCTAAATGAGTACTAATAGCCCAACAGGATTCAGCATATGGTCAGGAAATAAGTGACTTGAAGGCTGAGAGTTAATTTTTCCTTAAGTCACATGTTGCTGCTGTGAATTCCACTGATTTTTCATGGAACCAGTTTCAGAATGGACACATCCTTATTCTATTGCTGCTCCTAATTTCTTTCTCCTTTTGTTAGTTTTAAAACAATGAATTCTCCATTCCTGTGTCCTCTGATTTCTGCTGCATAGGTTCAGTGAAACAGGTGAATTATATCTGTTTCCTTCATCAAAATTGATAATTTCTCAACTATTGACTCATATTGTTGATGTCAGAGCTACACCTAGTTTTCTTTTTATTGTCTTAATATTCTTGATGATCTTATTAGTATCCTTATTCATTTAGTTGTCATTCTCGCTTAGCTCATTGAGTACATTTTGATTTCTTAGTGTGATAAATATCCATTATTTATTTGAGAGATTTTAGTATTTCATTTATTCAGGTCTTTTGAACAGTTTCTGTGACAGTTGTTTAAATATTATCATAAGAAATTTGGAGCTGTTTGTTCTTTCAATGTGATGTAAAAGAGTTAGAGCAATTTCCCCAAATCGTGAAAGGTAAACATAGCATCAGTTCATACAATGACCAGCATGATCAGGTAGAATGATAATAGTATTAAATGACATCTTCTCTCTCATTGTTATTCTAAAGTGCTTGAGCAGTAGCAAGGAAAGAAACCGTCCAGTACTCCATTAAATATCAAGAAAACTATTGAATATGAGATACATGTAATGTCAGTATAATAAAGTGCTATGTTTATTCTGACATTATCATGACATTCAGAATGAGTTCTTAAGTTTGATATATGCTTTAACCTATGTATGTATGTATCTGTATGCACGTATGTGTATTTACATGTATATATGGCAGTAGACCCATGTCACACATTTTTACCTACACATAGAACTACAGTTGATTGCCAGAGAGGAAATCTATAACATCCAGGAACTGAGAGGTGTCACCGTAGTCATATATTACTAATTGGGAACCTAAAAACTGCCTGGAAGAATACCAAGACACAGCTCTATTCATGTTCAGGAAGATAGGTGATAGGATTTTGAAGGACCCGGCATAATCAGTGATTAATTCCAGGGCATACCCTGAAATGGTTCACTTTATCCCTATAAACAGTCTCTTCTCTCTGGCAGCCATCAGGTAGTTTCTGCCATACGTCCTCCTTGATGATTCTGTCTTGATGTTGTCTAACAATAGTTCTCAACCTGTGGGTCAAGACCCCTTGGGGGTCACTTAGGACTATTGGAAAACATTTCTGATGATCTCATGAAGCGAGGCACCTCCCCTCTATCCATCTCCAGGCAGGTCTGCTCACATGCAGACATATCCACATATGAATACGCAGAACTGCTTTAAAGGCTCACAACTTTAGGAAAGTTGAGAAACACTTAAAACATTTAGCACAGACATTCCATTTATAGATGTATGGCCTGAATTGTACTGATCTACCAATCAGTGCATTCATGTGGATTTCAAGGTATCAGTATTCTCACGCAATTATGCATGCAACTTAGAAAAGAGGTCCACATTTAAAGGAGGAGTAAATTGGTAAGATAAATTTTACCTAACTGAACCATATAAAACTTCTTAGATGGTAAGAATGACTGTAACTAGATCTGATAACAAGTTTATTATCAACTTGAGAAAAAACTTGGCAGATCAATGTGTATGACACACATGATAAATATATGTACTGTACCTACCAGGTAGAATGAAAAAAATGTGACCAAATGGTCAGATGTTGTATTTTAGTGTGAGAGCTAAAGAAACTTCCATTTTAGGCATCCATCATGGTACCCACTAGCCATTTGTCTCTGACTCCAGTCTGGAAGATAAGTTCCCAGGAACCCTGACTCAGTCACCCCCACTTACCCTTAAAATGTACAGACATGACTATCTGCATGTTATGATATGACTATCTGCTTTTTTTAAAAAAATTCTGTAACGCAAAGCAGATACCCAGAGTTTGTTTTGAGTTGCCTTAACCATAAAGTTGGCAGAACAGAACAGTTTCTGCTTGCTTCCATAGACATTGAAGGTCTTCTTGTGGTTTCCCTCTGCATAAACCTTCCTGTTGCTGTTCATTTGTACCCTATGTAGAGATGTGTTGCTTTGGTTTAATAAAAAGCTGAACAGCCAGTAGCTAGGCAGGAGAGGATAAGTGGGATTTCTAGATAGAGAGAGAAACTCTGGGAGGAATCTGAGTATCATTACTTTTCAGTTTTTTTTTCTGAGTGCCTTAGGATTTTCTATTTAGAAGTGAATTCATGATTCCTTAGTGTTATTGCTAGATCTTTTGGAAACAACTTGAATGCCTTAAATTACTAAATCATTTTTCAAATTGTCATTATTAATAAATAGAGAAAGTAATTTTGTGTGTTAGTTTTGTACTTTTTACTAAAATGTGAAGCACTTAGCAAGTCTACGATTTTCCTGTGTTGACTCTGGAAAGTGTTATGCATGATAATGTCATCATTAAAAAGGAATTTGGTGCCTTTCCTACCAGTTACTTCATAATTCTTTTTTCTTATTCAGTTTTTTTGTGGCTCACTCTTATGCCTCTAGATTCACTAAGACTGGAGAGCGCATCTTGTCTCACTCTCCTTTTGGTTTCTTGCTAATGCTATTCATTTTCCTCTGCACTGTTCTGTGGGCCTCAGTGTAACATACCTTCCCTTTACTGTGCTCAGCTGTATTCCATTTCTTCCTGTTTCCTTTAGGGGTTTATCATAAAATCTCTTGAAGTTTGTCTTATGACATACCTGTTTCTACTGGTGTTTATGTATTATGGTTCTTTTTTTCATGAATTTTTTAAAAATATTTTTGTGAGTAAAATTGGGTGTAATAATTTTCTTCCTTCTAATTAAAAGTGGTGGTTTGCTGGTTGTGTGTGTTGGAAATAATCTGGTACTCCCTAGCTCTTCTGTTCATCTATTCCTTTTGTAAAATGCCTTATTTCCTGGGTTGTCATTGCTAATTTCTCTGATTTTTCTATGTAAATTTTGTCTCTAATTATGACCTATGGTGCAGCATGAGTGGATGACCTTTGTTATTTTATGACCTTCGTATGTCCTTCCTTCTCCATGAAATTTAAGAGCACTTGTTACTAGGTGCAATGATAAGGTTCATACTGATTTTCTTTCACCACTCTCAATATATCCTTCCATGCTCTCTAGTCTGGAGGAATGTTGACAAAATTTCTGGTATCATTTTGGTTATGGGGTCTTTTTGGGGGATTTGGCATTGACCATGACAATGTTGTATTATTTTTAGATTTGTATTTTGAAAAGTTGATATGAAATTTCAACAAGAATTCCGGTCTTTGTTTCTACGAGATAAACTCAGAGAGAGCAACAAGAACAATGAATGCTTCTGTGGCTAATGCTCCCCAGGTCAGTGTCATATCCACTTTTCTCTGAAAATTGTTTTTATTATTGAAACCATTTAAATATTTAATTTCTACCTCTTGCAATGTTAGTGTAAGTGTTTATTTTGCCTTATTTATCTTTTTTCCTTCTCTTATATTCAAGATTATGTTTTTTAAATCTTTCAACTAAATAGCAGAGGCTTGTCGCATTATATTTTCACTTGATTTTGTACTGTGAGGCCATGAATTTCCATGGACTTAAAGACTTGAATTTCTAAAACACAAGCTATTGTAAATTATGCTCAAGAAATATATTGATGGCCATTTTCTTTGAATGGACTTGTGGCCTTTTACATTAGTGAGGAAAGATGGTCTCATGTGCCACATAGTTGCATTTCTGGAATTGTTAGTTTTCCAGAAACAGGCTTATGAATGTGGACATGCCAATACAAGGACCTTTACACTGACATCACTGAGAAATTTATAGAAAAGTAGAATTAGAAGAAACTCATTGTCTTGGACCGTAAGAGTAAATATTTTAACACCCTGGAGAACATAGGTAATAAAAGTTATATGTGGCTTGCTTTTGCCAGAAAGTTGATGTGTCTGTGAAGAGGTGAAGGTTGTAGTATTCTGGTTTCTCTTTTTGTCACATTATGCCATACAGTGATGATGGGTGTGGTGACATCTGAAATGTACTTGTCTCCTGAGACATTCTACTCAACATTTACTGGTTAGCTCTCTTTAGAATATTCTAATTCTCTCTTTATCTCATTTCATTTTTCAGAAGGGGCATAAGCACTGCTGTCTCGACCTTTGTATAGTATTATGTGGAATATATTAGTAAGAATTTTCTAGAGAGTACTGAATTGTTGCTGCATATAAGCCATAGGTGAATGGCTCAAATACTGAAGAAAAAAGTTGAAATTAAGAGGTTTAAATTTATTTGAGTTAATCGCATAAGCAATAATGTATTCAAAATTAATGAAGAGTTAGAATATTTCTCACTCTATTTAATACATTTGTTTGATAACAAAATGTTTTTTTTACTTCATATGACTGCATTGTCATATATGCCATTTACTTACTTATGTATTTCTAATTATTCTTTATTGACACACAATATGGAATTTATGGAATTGTTATCAATATTGTTTATGTCAACTTTTAGAAAAGTGTAGATAACATTAATGTTGTCTAATTCTACTGTTTCCATTAACTTCATGGTTGTAAATATTTCTCATAAAAAATTTTCAAAAACATTGGATGTATTCAATGATTTTATACTCCTTACTCTCAAGAAAATACTGACTTTTAATTCATCCATGAATTCTGCATTCTGTATTCTACCTTTTGTTTTAGAAAGGGTGCAGCATTGTATCGGGGCCTCAGGATCCCCAACTGAACATTTTAGAATAGAGTCAGGTGAACCCAGCTTCAGACAGGATTGAGCTAGTGTACATATTTAAGTAAGGTCATCTGCTGTATAATTTGGAAGCATGCTTTTGCTCATTATAACTTTGCCTTCTGAGATGTAACACTGAGATTCTGTTTGATATCAATACATATTTCATAAAGGTACATTCCTGCATCTAGACCTCAAATATGTATGTTATATTCCCTAAAAGTTTGCTTTTTGCAAGACTATTATGTCATTCTGTTTTCACAGAGATAGGAAATAAAGACTCTGGATTTTTTAAAGAAAGTATCTTTTATTAAAATTAAATTGTAATTTTATTTTATATATTTCCATATATTTGCCTGAAAGTATGTGTATGTATTGTGTATGACTCCTGCCTATAAGGTTTAGCAGAGAGCATTAGATCTCATAGATATGAGAGTAAATTCTGTTTTTTTAGTGCCGTAAGTGTGCTGGTCACCAAATTACATTTTCAAGGACTTTATGACATGACAGACTGCAAACTGGAGACAAATTTTTCAAATATAGTGGTTGTGGCAAATCTTTCATCTGCTATTTAAGCCTTAGGAAACTTCAGATTATTCATGGTGGACAGAGACCTAATGGATGTAAGCAATGAACTATGTCCTATATATTGTCTCAGAAAGAGTAGCAATGCAGCATTTCCAGAAAACTCTTGTCTTTTAAAAATTGCCAGCCCTATCTATATCACAAACATGTCTTTAATTCTTTTACCCAAAAAAATTATTTGTCAAATCAGTGCATGGTCAATATGTAATTTTCCATTGTAGGGTCTGTTATCATTCAGGGATGTGGCTGTGGACATCTCGCAGGAAGAATGGGAATGTCTAGATTGTGCTCAGAAGGCTTTGTACATGGATGTGATGTTGGAGAATTACAACAATCTACTCTTTGTGGGTAAGAATTCTCTTCTTGTAGAATTCCTGATTCATCCTTTTTATTTACGTACTTTGTGTATATGTAAACTCTGATCCTAGAGAATCCCAGAAATGAGGGAAATTCTTGTTACCAACATAACTTTTTAAAGGTGTTTCATTTACAATTTTCTGTGTTGTCTAAAAGAGTAACCAATGATATATTCCCTGTAATCTCTTCAGTCCTCCTATCTAATACATAAAGAAAATTATTTCAAAGTTCAAAGAATATTGAATATTCAGAGTAAGGAAATATATTGCAGTACTCATAATAATTAGACTATGTTAATTTAATTGAACTCTTCATGTATTTCTGATTTTAAACAACTCAGAAAGTTTTAGAGAAAGAGCTGTTGGTTATGAGAATGTTTTTGTTTATTTCTGAGATGTGGTTGCCATGTTTAGTATTGGCACAGAATGATTTTAATATTTGCACATTGGAGGCTGAAGCAAGAGCACATGTTGAGTTCCCTGCCAATCTGGTTTATGAGTTCCTAGCTGACCAAAGCTGTACTGTGTGACTCTGTCTTAAAAACATAAGAAATAGGGAAACATTCTTCATATGATCCTTCACAGAGCTTCTCTTTCAAAGACCTTTACTGCTCAAACACCTATTTGTCTTACCAACTGTGAGGTGCAGTGTTTAAATAAGAATGAGGAGGTTATGCCTGGGACTGACCTAGGTCCTCTACATATGTATGACATTGTTTAGTTTGGTCTGTTTGTTGGAATCCTGGCAGTGAGATCAAGGCCTTTCCCTAACACTTTGGGTTGCTATTGGGAAGCTATTCCTCAGAGTGGGTTGTTTCGCCCAGCATTAATACAAAGGGAGGATCTTAGTCCTACCTTAACTTAATATGCCATGCATTGTGGACACTCATGGGAAGCCTGCATCTTTCAGAACAGAAACAGGAGGAGTTGATAAAGGGAGAGAGGACAGGTGGAGAGAGGGGCAGGAAGACAGGAGTGAGGGGCAACTGCAGTTGGGATGTCAAATAAATGAAAAAAATTAATAAATGGAACTAAAGAATGAATAAGCTGTAATTGGTCCCTGTGATTTGATATAGATCAGATTGGAGATTCTTACGAGCATCCACTTAATCATTGTGAAACAGAAAAGTCCTCTGTTAAGAGCTCTGTCCCTGAAAGTTACTAGTGTGTATGTCATTGTAAACCTAAGAAAACATCGGTTATTGAATCTGTTACTCATGCATTAATTGCTGTTATCCCTAATTACACTATTTTTCAGAGAACCATTGCATATGTGGTAAATATGAGAAGGTCTTGCATCAAGACACAAAGCGTTTCATCCATGATCATGAAAATGTCAAAGAGAAGTCTTGTAAATGTAATGAGTTTGACAAAGTGATTCATGAATTCTGCCAATGTAGATCTTATGACACAAGTGATACTGCAGAAAATTACAAGTATAGAGTTGGTAACCACAGAGATGCCTGTGTTGAAACCTTAAACCTCAACAGACACAAAAGTAGGAATGCTGGAGAAGAACTTTGCAAATATAAAGACTGTTTAAATTTGTGTTCCATCATTAGCCAAAATGAAAGAACTCGTACAGGAAAGAAAGAACACAAAAATACAGAGTATGATACATCTTTTGACTCTAATACAGAAATCACATTGAAACAAACTGATAGCAGGAAGAAAGCACATCAGTGCAGGAAATGTGGGAAATGCTTCAAGACTCACTCAAGCCTCATTAGACATCAGAGAGCCCATACCAGAGACAAGTCCTATAAATGTTTAAAATATAGTAAATCTTTTCTGCATTTTTCACAACTCAAAGTACATTACAAAATCCGTTGTAGAGAAAACCCCTACAAATGTACAGAATGTGGTAAGTGCTTTTATCATTTATCAAAGTTTAAAAGACATTACAGGATCCACGTTGGAGAGAAACCTTACAAATGTAGTGAATGTCACAAATCTTTTAATGAGAAAGGCCATCTTAGAACTCACCAGAGAATCCACACAGGAGAGAAACCTTACAAATGTAGTGAATGTGGCAAATCCTTTACCACAAAAGACAATCTTAGAAGTCATCAGAGAATCCATACAGGAGAGAAACCTTACATATGTAATGAATGTCACAAATCGTTTATCACAAAAGACCATCTTAGAACTCATCAGAGAATCCACACAGGAGAAAAACCTTTCAAATGTAGTGAATGTGACAAATCCTTTACAAGTCGCTCACATCTTAGAATACATCTGAAAAGACATAGAGGTGAAAAACCTTTCAAATGTAGTGAGTGTGACAAATCTTTTACTGAGAAAGCGACACTAAGAACTCATCAGAGAATACATACAGGAGAGAAACCTTACAAATGTAGTGAATGTGAGAAATCCTTTAGTGCAAAAGGGACGTTTAGAATTCATCAGAGAGTACATACAGGAGAGAAACCTTACAAATGTACTGAATGTGACAAATCTTTTACTAAGAAATGGACGTTTAGAACTCATCAGAGAATACATACAGGAGAGAAACCTTATAAATGTACCAAATGTGAAAAATCATTTACTGGGCGAGGCAGTCTTAGAACTCATCTGAGAATCCACACAGGAGAGAAACCTTACAAATGTAGTGAATGTGACAAGTCCTTTACCACAAAAGACAATCTTAGAAGTCACCAGAGAATCCACACAGGAGAGAAACCTTACAAATGTAGTGAATGTGACAAATCCTTTACCTGGGGCCCATCTCTTAGAATACACCAGAGAACACATACAGGAGAGAAACCTTACAAATGTAGTGAATGTGACAAATTCTTTACTACAAAAAGCAGTCTTAGAACTCATCAGAGAATACATTCATTAGAGAAACTTTAGAAATGTAGTGAATGTGAGAAATCCTCTTCTGTTTATTTAGCTCTTAGAATATGTTCTAGGATACTTGATCACACTGTGAAACCCAAGTGTTAATAATATCAACCTTGAATTGGGACAGGACCCAGAACTAATTGGCGGGAATTAGCCATAGAGAACATGGAGCGGTATGGAAGACAAGAAGGAGTAAGGAGTGACTTGCAGTTTTGTGGTCCTCTGGTTTGAGATGGTTGGAGAGGTACATCCTTGCTGGGTCTCTGGCCAAAAAGGCCATTTAGTTGTTTCTTAGCCTCTGAACTAGCAGGTTTTCACCCCACCATCTGACTCCCAAGTCTTTATTGGTAAATAGTACAATAGAGACTTAGTTAAATACTACATATGATGGCTAAAGCCACAACCAGTGCCATTGGAACCACCAAGCCACAGTCTGAGCAACAGTGTAATGCAGGGCCATGGGGCCACAGTCAGGTGCATCTGCTAAGCTGACAGAAGAACATGAACACATCAGAGAATACATAATAAAGAGAAACCTTACAAATGGAGTGAATGTGAGAAATCCTTTACTGTTTGCTCATTTCTTAGAATCCATAAGAGAATTCATTCAGGAGAGAAACCATACAAGTGTAATTATCTTAGTTTGGGATTTATTGTTCTGAAGAGACACCATGACCATGGCAATTCATTTAAAGGAAAACATTTAATTGGGGCTGGCTTACAGTTTCAGAATTTAGTCCGTTTTCAGTTTTAGTCCATTATTCTCATGGTGGAAAACATAATGACATGCAGGCAGACATGGTGCTAGAGAAGGAGCTTAGACATTTATATCTTGATCGGGCAGCAGGATGTGAGCTGTTTAATAGGTGTGGCTTGAGCATATAGGAGACCTCAGTACCTGCCTTGATGGTCACACACTTCTTCCAACAAGGCCACACCCACACAAATGAGGCTCTACCTCCTAATAGTGACACTCCCTATGGGCCAAGCATTCAAATTTGGGTCCATGGGGGCCATACCTATTTAAACCACCATAATAGTAAATATGAGAAACCATTTTATCTACAAAAATCACCCTGAGAAGACATCAAAGTATTTATATGGGAGAGAAAACTTAAAAATGTAATGTATGCAGAAAAGTCTTTACTAGCTTCTCTGGTGTAAGAAAACAACTGAAAATGCATACCAGCAGGAAAGTTTCCTTGGGAAATAATTTGGCATGTGCTTAAACCAAGCTCTGTTCTTAGTTATACTTGAGACTCCACACTAAAGAATCATCATGAACATGAGAATTTTGTGAAAGCCTTTAAGTTATTTTCAAACCTTAGAAAATACCATGAGTTTATGCAGAGTGAACATGTAGGACAATTTTCATCAACTTTTTATTTGTTCCAACTCAAATACTTCATAATGAAGACAAAATGCAGAAACTTCAAGTATATGCTATTGTGTAATAGTTTCCTGGAGACTGGAGTGATACATTTTGAAGGGAATCTGATTAAGGCAGGAAATACACAACTCAAAACAGATTCAAGAAATCTCTGAAACTGACAGAATTCAGTCATCTTAACTCAAATGAAGAAACTCAGAGAAGTCATGCCCCATGGAGGAGGATTTTAGCCATCAATATAGGATGCTCTTTAGATATGCCTATAGGTATACAACGTGCTCCAGGTATGTGTTATTCATAAGCTGTATCACATTCTGGTTTCGAGTTTCATGATAGCAATAATGTTTCATTCCCTTATGCTCCAGTAACTAACTGCTTCTCCATATTCCTGTAAGCAATCCCAATAAATATTAATTTAAAAAAGTTGGACTTGATTCTGTTTTCAGTTTCTAGTTGTGGTGAGTAGATGCATATGCATGTTGCATCTTCCCAGGAAATGTTTCTCATAAACATGTGCTGAACCCACTAATTGTCCTCCAGTTGTTGTAAACAGGAAATTGATAATATAGTAACAATTCTCAACCTGTGGGCCATGATTCTTTGGGATTAAAAGACCATTTCACAGTGATTGCCTAAGATAAAGAAAAATATATTTTCAGTGATCTCAGGAACTAAGATACCATGTTCTGCCCACATGCAGATACACCAACATAGAAGTGCATGTGACTGTATTAAAGGCTTCCAGCATTAGGAAAGTTAGAACCACTGTATTGGAGAAAAGGCTTTTATCTGAGTCTACAAAAATAGGGAAGGTTTTTGTACTTAATGCTGCAGGGTTGCATTCATAGCAGTACTTTGTTAAGTTATAAAGGGTTCACACATAGAATGTTGGGACTTTGGAAGTCTCAGATAGAAGGCTGCTTTCTTCCATGCATTCAAGGAGCAGTGGGAGAGAAGTCTGCAAAAGGCCAAATGAAAATATAGCTACTAAACTGTCATTGACAGACATCATCTAAAATGGGTTGTATTCCTGAATAGCTTTGAACTCATGCTATTATCCCATGATTTAGCCAACTCCAATGACTTTCAGAACAGTGCTACCCAGGGGCCTATACTACAGACAATTGAGGTGTGCTTGTGTCATTCTATACCATATCTTCCCACTCTGCAAGCCCCAAGAAATGAATTTCAATTCCTTTTTTAAAGCCTCCCCACAATGCTAATATTATAGAAATCCCAGAATATTCATATGAAACAGAACTCCAAAGGATTTGCTAAGGATTTATCTTTGGCTTAATTTCATGTGTAAGTCCATCTGTAGAAATATCATGGAACTATGAGGCTTTAATGAGATAATCTATGGACACTATATAATGTACATAGGCTCATTTATATTTAGAAATCCCCAAAAGTGTGCTGTAAAGTCAATTTGACATACTGAGAAGAGATGAAAAAGCATCTAGTTGACTCCAAAGCATTATATTAGAATATTGATACTAAAACCAAGAAGACTCAGAAAGTTTGTTCTTTAGACAACTCAAGAATATTTCTGTTAACAAATCCATATAATTACACATTTTTGCCATGTATGTCAGTATAAAAAAATGTTATATTTGACCCATGAGAAAGTATTGTTTGAGAATATTTTGGTGGTGTCACTATTGGAGTTTATGGAAACAGGAGCTCATGGTTGGTACAATCTTGAATAAATTCAGACTGTTTTATTCAAATGACCATAGATAATTTCTATCAGTTACTGCTGCATTAGGGGTGTTGGATCTGAGACTGGACAGTGGAAAATTAGTTTTCTGGACTGTCCCTTGCTGTGGGATGGTCTGTATGTCAAATTGCTCTGATTGGTCAATAAATAAAACACTGATTGGCCAGTGGTTAGGCAGGAAGTATAGGCGGGACTAACAGAGAGGAGAAAAGAAAGAACAGGAAGGTGGAAGGAGTCACTGTCAGCCGCCATCATGACAAGCAGCATGTGAAGATGCCGGTAAGCCATGAGCCACGTGGCAAGGTATAGATTAATGGAAATGGATTAATTTAAGCTATAAGAACAGTTAGCAAGAAGCCTGCCATACAGTTTGTAAGCAATGTAAGTCTCTGTGTTTACTTGGTCAGGTCTGAGCGGCTGTGGGACTGGTGGGTGACAAAGATTTGTCCTGACTGTGGGCAAGGCAGGAAAACTCTAGTTACAGTCCCTTAACAATCTAGAGATTGCAAACAGCTGAACAGACTCTGGTGATGAGTTTCCAAATTCAGGTTTTTAATGGATAGAGATCCCTCTGCTTGAGGACTTTGAAATCCTTATTCTAAATCAGTACAGATTTCCAATATCATGGTAAATTTTTAAACTTGTATACAATGAAAAGACATCTCCCATGGTATCTCTCACACTATTGATTTCTCCATTCTGTAACTATTTATACACATAGTTCTTATCTATGGTGGTAGCAAGCATGTGATGAGGCTGTATAAAATGGGTCCAGATAGTCTGACAGCTAAAACTGTGTAGAAGAACATGGACAGAGAGGGTCTTATGCAAATCAGCGGTGCAGGGACAATCACTATATCAGAGTGATGATTGCAAATGAAGCAGAGGCCCTTGTGGGATTGGAGCATTCAACAGCATTTGTGGAAGAACATGGTAAGAGCTAGACATTGTTCTTAACTGTTGAGCTTATGTTGGAGAAGATGTGGAGCAAGGGAAACACTCCTACACTGTTGGTGGGAATGCAAACTTCTACAGCCACTTTGGAAATCAGTATGGTGGTTTCTCAGAAAATTGGGAATCAATCTTCCTCAAGACCCAGCTATACCACTCTTGGGCATATGCCCAAGGAATGTTCAATCATACCATAAGGACACATGCTGAACTATGTTCCTAGCAGCATTATTTGTAATAGCCAGAACCTGGAAACAACCTAGATGCCCCTCAACTGAAGAATGGATAAAGGAAATGTGGCACATTTACACAATGAAGTACTACTGAGCAGAGAAAAACAATGACATCATGAGGTTTGCAGGCAAATGGGTGGAATTAGAAAATACCATCCTGAGTGAGGTAACCCAGACTCAGAAGGACAAACATGGTATGTACTAACTCATAAGTGGATACTAGGTATAAAGCAAAGGATAACCAGACTGCAACACACAGCTCCAGAGGGGCTTGCTAACAGGGAGGACCCTAAGAGAGATGCATGAATTGCCCTGGGAAGGGGAAATACATGAGACCTCCATGATTAAACTGGGATGAGGGGTGGCAATAGCAGGCAGAGGATGAGGGAAGAGAACATGAGGGAACGGGATGATCAAGCTGGAACATGAAAGTTGTGGGAGAGCAATGAAAGAGATACCATGATAGAGGGAGACATCATGGGGATAGGGAGAGACTGGGTGCTGAGGAGGTTCACAGGAATCCACAAGGATGACCCCAGCTGAGACTACTGGCAATGGTGGAAGAGGTGCCTGAACTGGCTTACCCCAGTGATCAGATTGGTGAATGCCCTGACTGTCATCAAGGAGCCTTTGTCTAGTGACTAATGGAAGCAGATGCAGGAAGCCACAGCTGGGCACTGGGCCAAGCTCCAGGAGTCCATTGAAGAATGAGAAGAGGGATTCTATGTGCAAGGGACATTGAGGTCATGATTGGGAAATCTACAAAGACAGCCAAGCCAGGCTAATGGGAAGTCATGAACTTTAGACCAACAGCTGTGAATCCCTCATGGGTCTCGACTAGGCCCTCTGCATGGGTGAGACAGTTGGTACCTTGGTCTACTTAGGGGTGCATTGGCAGTGGGATCACGATCCATTCCTGATGTATTAGCTGGCTCTGGAGCCCACTACATACTGGGGGACACCTTGCACAACCTTGGTGCAGGGGGAGTGGCTTGGACCTGTGTCAACTGAATGTGCCAGGCCCTGCTGAGTCCCCATGGGAGGTCTTGTCTTGTCAGAGGAGGGAATGGGGTGCATTGGGAGGAAAGGCCGGGGGGCTGGAGGAGGGAGAAGAAGGGGAACTGTGATTGGTGTGTAAAATGAATAAAAAAATTCTTAATAAACAGTATTTTACAGTACAAAAAATTAGGCCATGTAAAGATGGAAATCACACAATGATTCTGGATTATGTTGTTTTGGAATTTAACTGAAGAGAGACATTTGATTTTAAAGTCATCTGAATGTATTTTAAGGTATCTTGACTTCAAAATTTGAATCTAAGGATATGTTACTTTGGAAAGAGGTTCTGATTTTGTTACCAAGATGAGAACCTATGGATTGCTTCCAGGCTAATATGGTGTAATCAAGCAAGAGCCCCTGAAAGGTTAATATAGCCTCACAGACTATTACAGCCAAGATTTAATTATAATTCTTAATTTTCTCAGGATCCCCATAAGATTGCCAGGACCCCAATCAGCAGAAAGTAGTATGAAAAGCTATGCCCAAATTCCCAAAATATTGTTTATAAATGTTTATTTTAATTTGAAGGGGGTTGATTATAAATGCAATATCTTCCTAAAGAAGAAAAGGGATATTATAGATATGATAGAATGAAAGGGTAGATTATTGAATCTAATTTTAAAAGTAACAACCTGTTTAATATGTTTTACATTGCTATGGATTTTAGTTTATTGATACAAATTTAAAATGAATTTTGTTATACTGTATGTGTAGTTCTACTCTTGTCTAAGGTATTGTTTATTCAATTCATTTAAAATTGTAATACATAGTTAAGAAATACAGATTAATAGTTATCTAAGATAATCAAACTTATAGTCATGTTAGTTAAGTTTTTAGGTATATAAAGGTATATTTCAGATAGTAGGTAAACTTCAAACACTTCAAAGACCTTCAAAATATGGCATTATGTTTTTGAGAACTTAGACTTTTCCAGACAATGAGACATATCTGCTCCAGGCAGCACCAATTACTTCAAAGAAGCTGATGGGCATTGAAGAAACTCCATATGGAGTTTGCTTTCTTTATGGCAAAATTAGCCATTTGGGCAAGAAATTGCTCTTGCCTTGACTATTTGACAGTATGCTGTATAAACTGGACATACAGGACTCATAGAAAAATGATAACTGGATTTTGCCAAAACAAGGCAAATTGGTCCTTCAGGTTCCTGGTTCACAGAAGAGACTGCCAGATATTCTTCAGGACACAGGGAGAAATGACTAAGAAACTCTAGGCCTATAGACTGAAGATGAATGCCCCAGCATTGCAGAGGAATTTTGGGTTACTATCCAGACATCCAACTGTCTCTATCATTTCTAGAACTTTGGAAGTTGCATATAAAGCACTTTCTGTTTACTTAGATAATATTATATCCTTCTGTGGTTTTTAATACAGTTGAAGACTAGATAGTTATAATTTTCCTTGGTAATGATAAAAGATAAATTAGATATAAAACTTTAGACTTAGAAATATAGGATAGATGATAAAATATTTTCTAATTTTTCCAAATACAAATAGATTAGATATTGTAGCTGTAATTCTTGCTTAATAACTGTTTATTATATATAATTTTACCATATTAAAGCTAAAACCTTCCTTTTTGAGTAGACAGAAAAGTGGAAGTGCTGTGGAATTTCTTTCTGTGTGCTATATATGCTACATATGCTATATGTGAATATATGTTGCTCTGATTGGCCAATGGTGAGGCACAATAAGGTTAGGCAGCACATTTGAGCTGGAGAGAGGAGACCCTAGCTGTAGCTAAAGTTTTCCTGCCTGGCCCACAGTCAGGGCAAATCTCTCTCACCTGCCAGTCCCACAGCCACTCAGACCCGACCAAGTAAACACAGAGACTTATATTGGTTACAAACTGTATGGCCGTGGCAGGCTTCTTGCTAACTGTTCTTACAGTTTAAATTAATTCATTTCCATAAACCTATCCCTTGCCACATGGCTCGTGGCTTACCAGGATCTTCACATGCAGCTTGTCATGGTGGCGGCTGGCAGTGTCTCTCTGACTCAGCCTTCCACTTCCCAGCTTTATTCTCCTCCTTGCCCCGCCTATACTTCCTGCCTAGCCAACGGCCAATCAGTGTTTTATTGATTAATCAGCAACACATTTGCCATACATCCCACAGCACCTAGCCTGCTGCCAAAGGAGGGTCAAGGTGCCAGTAGGCCGGTAACATCACAGCCATGTGGCACCATATACATTATAGGAATGGGTTAAATTAAGTTGAAAGAGCTAGCTAATATAAGCTGACTCATAGGCCATATAGTATGTAAGTAATTTAAGTCTCTGTGTGTTTACTTTGACCTAGTGGCTGTGGGACTGGGCAGGACACAGAAAAACTTCTGACTACAGTTGGATCTAGCAGAGATGTAAAAACTCCCCATGGTTATAGAGTGCTTTTTGGTAAGCCTGGGAATGTTACCACTTACCAGTGCAATAGGGATAACTGCTCTTCAGGTCCTTTGAACTCCCAGGTCAGAGGATATTTGGGGCTGGAAAACAGGCAGTAGGAACTGGGCAAGGATTGTGATCAGTTTCTTGATTGCTGCTCATGAGGATGCCACCTCTCACATTTCTGGTGAACCTCCCATCAACACAGGGCAAACTTGGTTTGTATTTCAAAGCTGTTTACATGCAGCACTGGGCTGTGAATATCTGGTAGGAGGGTCAATGTCTAGACCCTACTGACAGGAATTTTTACAGAAAACAGATGTAGGAGGACTGTAGCACTGTGGTTTCTGTGTGTTAAATATTTTTCTTTTACTATTTTTATCCATTCTCTGGATTCCTTTCCAAACCTCTAGGCATGCGTGTGTATGCTTTGTTCAACTGAGTCTGACATCTCACACAGTAAGCAAATTACATGAGGGAAAAAAGGACATTTTTATGATGTTCTCTAAACTTAGTGTCTGTCTTTTTTGTTTTGGGAGGTGTTAGATCATTCTCTTATTTTTGTTTCATGATAAGTTCAGGAATTCAACGGTGTGTAATACTGTTACCTGATAACAGTGTTCTATTTATGCCCTTGAGTTTGATGTCTGTGATTGAAAATGTTACTCAAATTATACCAAATCAAATGCTCCCTGAATATTTTCAGTATGCTGACATTGTATGACAGTTGGAGAATCACTTTTAGAAAACTTTGTTTCATTTTCTCTTTATCCTAGCTAAGTTAAAGTATTGTGTTAGAAATCTTGGTACTTCTTAAGAAAATCTTCTCCATATGCAGGACTCACACCACTGGACTGGTCTTGCTCACCAGGGAGAAGAACCCTGGAACGTGTAGGCAAAGGAGACAGTAGCAAAGGATATAGCTGTGTTGGAGAGATTGACAAACAGATGGCAAGAGGGGCAAGTGAAAGTAAAAATGGGGCATGAAATCCACTTTATCCCATTCTATTTCACTAGAAATCATACTGTAGAATTCCACTGGTAAAAATCTCCTCAGGGTTATACTGCTGTATGTCCCAGAAGATGTCCTCTGTAATAACTAATACAAGGGACTGGAGAGATGGCTCAGCGGTTAAGAGCACTGGCTGCTCTTCCAGAGGTCCTGAGTTCAATTCCCAGCTCACAACCATCCATAATGAGATCTGGTGCCCTCTTCTGACCTGCAAGCATATATGTAGGCAGAACACTGTATACATAATAAACAAATAAATCTTTAAAAAAAACTAATACAAGAAGGAAATATCATTTTGACTGTATATCAGCAAGGATATACCTTTTCCAATCATATTGCTGCTCCTTTCTTCATTGCAGAACAAAATGGTTTCATTATTGTCATTTTAATGTCTAGTAAATTGATGCCTCTGTTTTACTCCTGCTGTCAGAATTTTGGAGCATTTTGTAATTATTTGATATTCAATTTCTTTTATGACTAATTCCTCCATTTCTTAAAATTATGCCAGCAAAATTTTGAAAACTATTGCTTAGTATCTCTGTAAAATAGTAAACTCTGTCTACATAGTCTTTGCATTGATATTTCCTACTTTCTGGCTTCATGACTTTTCCACAGCAGATAGTCACCACTTGATAGGCAGGCTCTGGCCATTAGCATCCAGTCACTTGGAGGCAGAGCCTCCAATGAAAGGCTTTCTAATAATATTATTGTAGAAGCAGCCATTGGGCCATACTGATTACATGCTGGTTTTAGCTCCTTGAGCTGTTTAAAGGGGATTGGAACATGCTTTTGAGTGATATTTCTCTGAGCATCTGGCTGTTGTATCACAGAGAATATCTGAAACCCTTCTAATTCTTCCCGTCAACTAGCTGCTTCCTGTGTGCTTGCCTGAAGAGGAGATGCAGCATTAACAGTGAGGGTTTGTAACACTCCAGGGGATTTTTGTGTTAGGATACTTACAGGTAATCTTTCCATACTAATAGACGCCTCCCCAGGTGAGTCTGATCTTACCCTCACTGAAGAAAGATGAAGTACTTTTCTGACAGGGAGAGATCTGAAGAGCTTCCAGTTTTTGCATAAGTGAAATTACTCAACTTTTTAACCCCTTCAGTTCCTCTCTTGTCTCATTCCAAGGCTTCTGTTCCCTTAAATCATTTTCACGGTCAAATGAAGACTGATTTTGATTGTACTGTGTTGTAATGGCATCTCCTGATGGAGCAGAGGGTTTTGTTTCATCCACATCTGTCTCAGAGAAAATCCCTTCCGGCATTTTTGGAACTTGATTATAAGCTGTCTTGAATTAATGCCCACAATCCAAAGACTTCTACAGTAGTCTTTTATGGCCCATTTTCTTCATAGTATGTTTTCATTTTTGCCCCTATTCTCTTCCAGTATTCTGCATTCGAAGTCCCATAATAAAAAAACCAAGGACACAATTCCTCTATAGATTCCAAAAATCTCCATACCTGTTGTTATTTCACCTTAACTCCTCTATTTTTAATCTTTCTATAAATGAATCTTCAAAGATTTGGTTACTATTTTCATGCCCCACTTTAACACTAAGGAAATTCTACTCTTCTAAATTTCTTCTTACACTATTTTTCTGTAGATAGAAATTAAGAGGGAGAGAGAGAGAGAGAGAGAGAGAGAGAGAGAGAGAGAGAGAGAGAGAAACCTAGATAGAAAGAATATATGCTGCAACCTGACTTTCCAACTTGGGCATTCCACCGCCTAACTGGACTCCTGAGAATAAAATATCATTGCCTTTATTTTTCCATTTCTTATTGCCATGCCTTATACTTGCAACATCCTCTTTCTCCTTTCACCAAGTCTCTGGGTCTTTTATTCCTTGGTGCCATTTGTGGGAGACCAGCTCCCACTTTTTCCCCAGGATACTCTTGATAAGAGATTTAGATAGAAATATAGAGGGGAGAGAGACAGATAAAAACACATGTTAGCCTCTGGAGGGCCTGGGTCCTTATCCACTAGCTTTTTATGTCTCTTCTAAAGGGCTTTTTATAAATTGATTATCTAAAGGATAATGAGGCCAAACTTTATTGCACAGACAAACAATTTTAGGGCCTTTCAAATCAGGTGCCAGGTGTAAAGGCTTGAGATTTTCTAGGAGGCATCCCAAGGAGGTATGGGAGGGTATGGAGTGCAGAGTTCCCATGGATGAGAGGTGAAGGAAATAGTCACTGCAGCCTGAAATCTCGAGCATCCCCTGGACTCAGGGAGGACTGCACAGGGACCAAGCCATTCAGAGGATCATCACCCAACTCAACAGAGGTCCAGCTTGGCCTGGCTAAGCCAATGGAAATACTTGGGTGCCTCATACCAGGGCTTCTGTAGAAGTGAGAGGGTGAGAGAAAACCGAACTTTGGGGGGAAGGAATCATCCAGAGGAAGGGCTGAAAAAGGGAGACCTTTGTGGCTCCTTTTGTGGGAAGATGGGAGAGCACAGGAAGGGATGCTTATAACTGCCTGATTACAGCTCTGAGGATGGGGAGGTGTGGTCAGATGAAGAGGGCCAGCTGTAGCCTTAAAGACCATGGCTGGGGGAACCTCCATTTCCAAGAGTACTAGATGGGTGCCAGACACTCAGTGATTACTTCCTCAGACTCAGGGAAACATTTATTCTGACCAAAAAGGGAACTCACGTAATTGCTGATGCTGGATGGAATGCTGAGCCATTTGAGAGCTGGAAGTTTGGTCTATTGCAGATGGACTGGAGATAAGTGATAGAGTCTTAGTGTGGCTCAGACCACAAGGGGAGAGCACAGGCACCAAGGGAGTCTATCCAGGGTTTCAGCACCAACAATGTGGGTAAATTTGTTGCAACTCTGTGGGTTTGTCCCAGGTTTTGGCACGAAAATGTGAGTTCTGCAACTGTGGGAAAGGTATCCTGAATACTTGGGGAGTCAGGAAACACCTTGAGCTGCTTAGGACAGCTCTGATGGCTGGAGCTGCCAGGACAGTTCAGCCCTGGGGAGCAAGGTATACCGGACACCTTGAGCTGCTCAGAACAGCTCTGCCCTGGAGGTGTCCCAGACAACTGGAGCTGCTTAGAAAAGCTCTGATGGCTGGAGCTGCAAAGAGACAGCTCAGCCCTGTAAGGGAAGTTTTTCTGACTACTCGGGAGATTCAGGCCTGGAACTGCTTCAGCAGGGAAGGGTATCTTGATTGTTTGGGAGAGTCACACTATACCTGCTATGGTGGGGGTATGGTCTGCCCTCAGGATATAGCAATCCTGCTCCTCTCCTGGAAAGCTTCTACAGCTGAGCTTTTCTCAGCCCCCACTTAAAGGGGTTTCCTAGCAGAGCTCTGCTTCTCCCGCCTAAGAAATTGCAGAAATATAGCAATCTCCTCTGGCTCTGGAGAAAAGTGTTATTTTTTCAGCTCTTTCAGCTCCTCCTTGCTTTGTCCATTGAGGGACATCTTAGCAAGGATCTTCTCTATGCCAGTGAATGAAGATCTTCACACCCAAAACTCTTTTGAGAAAGAGATTTATTTGGGAAGGAGGAGTCCAGGAGAGTATCTGCCTCTACCAGGGTAGATAGAATAGCCCACAACTGACCAGGCAGGGTTGTTTATGTAGGATGTCTTAGTGGTGGAGTCAACCAGTGATTGGTTAGTTTTTTTCTGCCCAGGGATTGGCCAGTTTTGTGGTTTAGGGACTGAGATGGCCCTGATTTCAGAGTCAAACTGTATTTCTTTTGCTGGCCTTTCTTATTTTTTGACACTGCCTCTAAGGCCAGGGCACATTTTTTTCACTGACTCTGATTCTAGGGACCAAGAATGTTTCTTTAGTACTGGTTTCAGAGTCAGGGCATGTTTCCTTGCTTCTGGGTTTGGGGACAAAGTGTTCATTTCTATGGATCAGGTCCCAAATCCAGGCTGTATTTCTCTACCTGGCTCTGGGCCCCTGTTCTGCTCTGTGATTGGTTGGTTTCACAAGTCAGTTGGCCAGGGGCAGAGATGGCTCTGATTTGAGCCAAACTGTGTTTCTTTCACTGGCCTTATCTGAGCCATCTTCCCTCATTCTAAGCTCCACGATCAGGGTGGGTTTCTTTAGCCAGCCCCTTTCCCCTACACCTTCTCCCTAGCACAGCCAAGTACCAACCATTCCAATTACCTAGTAACTATGTACACGGTCAAGCAATCCTCTAATGCAGCCCTGCTGGGTGAAGCAAGCTCAGATCTCACTAGGAAACCTTTGTGGGCCTCCACACTCATTCTATGACATTACCAGAAAATAATTGACATTACACTGATCTTGAATGTATTTACTGGAGAAGCAGCCATTGCTCCCTGTTGCTCTACTCTGAGATTGTGTTTTAGAAAGAATGACTGGACCTCTTCTTGCCTTTTCAAATCCAAGTGTCAAAAATGCACATATAAACTACATTGATATTAATAACAGATGCTGGAGACACATCAAGAGCAATAACATAGACCCACAGTATTAGTAAGAATCCAACTAACCACACCCACAGTGCAACTCATGATGGAGTTTCTTGAAAAATAAAACAAATAAAAAAATGAGACGGGAGAGGCAGGATCAGGTGGAACTCTGTGTGTTGGAGGCCATCCTGCTGTGCATGAAGAGCTGCAAGCAAGCTAAGGCTAAAAGGTGAAAATGAAGTTTAAGCATATATTTCCCATGTAACATTCACTTCAAATCTGACACAACACACTAATAGTGAAGGATTTTAAATGACAAAAAGATTTGCTCTGGAAATTTATTTCAGAGGGACACTACATTTAATAGTAAACTTTTCACACTTCAGCACTGGGACTGTCACTGTGTCAAAGCACCAGGGACAGCTGCGTGACCACACAGAGTCTCGGTGAGGAAGATGATGAGTAAGGCAACCATCAAACAGGTGACCCCCGTGGCCTCAGACAGGGAAAAGCCCAGGACAGAACAGGAGAAGGGCGGATCCTTGGGAGATGGTTTCCTGGCATAGCCAATAACCAAGCTGCCAACACCACATCAATGCCAGCCCCTGATCCCTGATGCAGCCGTACCAACTGTGGCAGCCCAAGTACCAATACACTGTGCTGTGGTGTGAATTTCCCAGGAGGACACACTGGTCTGGAAATCCCATCTGACCTGCTGGAGAAGGGAAATGAAGGTGTGTGGGGTGGGGTCTGTTGAGATGGGGCCTGTGGTCAACAAAGAAGCCAGGCAGACACCAGCCTGTTTAGATCACTGGCAAGGAGAGGATTAGAACTGGAGAAATAAGCACTATCTTGGTGATCTGCATTATTTCAATCTCAAGGATTCAGCCCTTATCACTTCAGATCTTAAGGACACCAAGTGCTGAGTGTGAAGGAAGGTTTTAAAAGATACATCATGAATGTGGGTAGCGATAAAGAAGATGGATGGGCACAATTATGGAAGATAACAGACAATCCAACAGAAAACTCTGTAAAAAACAAAATGAATACTGACCGAGGATAAAATGTAGCGTTTGCTAGAAGGCTATATTATCAGCTTGGGTTCATTTTACTCAACAGTTTCCAAACACATGACACAATCACTAGTAGAATGATAGGGAGAAAACAGACAGAAATGCTGGGAAAGTTCAATGTCTAACACTTAGTGACAGATAATGAAATCCAACAGAATATTAGTGAGAAAGAAAATTATGAAGAGCATAGAAAACAAATAATGCCCAGCAGCCTAGAGAATCAACCACACAACAGGAGAAGATGCCCAGTCTTCCCCAACTCCAAGGAACATTCTCCAGTGTGGAAGACTGAGAAAGAGAACAAATTTTTAAGCCTAGAGAGATCAATGCTGGAAAATTTTATTTTTGCACCAACTGGAATTCAAATATCAACAACAGAAAGAAAGTAAAATACGTAAATGGCCAGTGAAAACTGGTACATTACTAGCATGTTCATATTCAAACATGAGACAATATAGAAGGTGAGTATACCATTACACTCAGGCAAAGGACAACATTAAAACAGGACTAGAAAATTAAGCTTCTTTAATGTTAGGAATGGGTCTGAGCATCTCAAAATAATGGTGAGTTAAAAAAATCTTACTTCTGTGGAAGCAAGCATAGCTGTGCCGAGTCCAGCATGCAAACACATTCAGCAAGGGTCCGACAGGACTTCGTTCCTAACTGGAAAGGGGATAGTGTTTGACTGGTCAGACCTCACCTCACTTACTTATGACAATGGCTGAGATAAAACAACGCAGTTGACAACCTGGACACAATTTGAGCACCAAATGAAACCGTTATTTAACATTTTGACCTCGAAAGTGTTGTTGACCCTTGAGAAATTTGAAATTCTCCCAAGTAGCTTCTTTACATTTTTTTGAAATAGAATTGTGCCTTATTTCAGCTTTTGACAGAAAAGACAATAAATTCTGATTACATTTCTAACCCTTATTTGTACACTTCAAAAATGTCTGGTGAAATCCACGAATGGTGGTGCATGTCTTTAATCCCAGCACTCTGGAGTCAGAGGCAGATGAATCTCTGTCAGTCAAGAGCAGCCTGGTCTACATAGTGAATTCCAAGAGAGCCAGGATACTCAGAGACCCTAGGCTGGCAGCAAGCATGTGGGGAGGCTGTGCAGAGCGGGTCCAGGGCAGCCTGACAGCTGGAGCTGTGTGGAAGGCAGCCTGAGACCGAGTAGGAGGGACGGGTCCCCGATGGGGCGGGGCCACCTGTCAATCAGAGGAGTTCGAGGCGGGGACAGCAGGGGAGGGAGCGGCGGAGGGGAGGGGGGAAACAGCATGGTGGAATTTGGAAACTAAATAAGTGCCGCGGGCTGGTGCGTTGTAGGAAGCACGTAGCCAAAAGCTGGGGTGTATTGGGCGGGGCCAGGCGGCGCCTATCTAAGGAACCAGGAAGAAGTGACAGGAAATACCACCATTCCCTGTTGGACTCAGGAGTTGTGTGGTCCGGAAGTGCATGAGAAAGACCCGTCCAGGAATTCGGGACCCGAAACCTCCCCGGAGCTGCAGTCCCCGCGCGGGGCGGCCTGGGAAAGTTACCAGTCAGCAGCGCAGTGGCGGGAACCGCAGCCCGGCGGCCCTGGAACCTCCCAGGTCAGAGGAGCTGCGGGGCTGGGACACGGGAGGGGAGGGACCGGGGTGTGCTCGCGGAGGCTTGCCCTTGGCTTTCCCTTGGCGGTGGAGGAGGCGGCGCAGTTTACGTCATCACCTGAGGCCAAGCACGGTCATTTCCATCACTACAAGCTGGGTGCTTCCCTAAGCTCCAGGCGCACTCCTTAAAAGTGTTCGTCCATCACAGTTCTCTCTCATGCTCCTAGCTTGCTCTCTTGACTGTTCTCTGTCTCTGTCTCTGTCACGTCCCCGTCACGTCCCCACTCCGAGACGGCCTTTCGCTCTTTTTCTCATCCTCCGCCCCCAGTAAAGCTCTTTCCCTAGACCTGTAGCATGTGGCGTGAGCCGGTCTCGGTGCTCTTCCTGCGTTGTCTTCAGTGTTGGTAATTGTTTAGGACCTTGAGTGTGGACACTGACCGGGCCGAGAGATGTTAGTGTACTTTAGATCAACACTTTCTACATGACTAATCGTGTGGAACGTGTGCTATTTACATTTAGGTTATGTCAAAGCTTTTGTACGTTGTCACTTTTGGGGGCGTTATTTCTTGATATTAATATTTGCTTTTGATTTTTTTGTCTCCTTGATAAACTCTGGGTATTTATGTATTGTTCAATGAATTGTTTGATAATACATATCTCCATTCTGTAGACTATTTCTTCATACTTTCAGTTACTACCATTTCTAAGTAATTTTTTCAATTGAACACAGTCAAATTTCACCAGTTCATTGCTTTTCACCTATTTTCATTTTTATATGTGGGTATTTACCTTTCCCAACAACACTGGTTGACGAGGCTTTCTATTGAGTAACATACGTTAATGCCGTTTTGGTGAAATTCATTTGGTCACGGCAGGTCGGATTGGTTCTGGATCTGCTGCTCTTACTGCTTTAGGTGTCTGCTCTTCTGCTACCGCTATGGTGCTGCTGTTCCCGTGGGTCTGCAGTGTCACCTGAAATCACAGCTGGGATGACTCAAGCTTTGCTCTGCACTCTTAGAGTCTTTGTAATTTTGTCATTTGTAAATAGTGTAAATTTGTAGCAGTCTCTTTACTGTACCTGAGGAGTAAATCAAGGGTATAGCTTGATTGTCATGGACTTTGAGTTAATCATATATTTTAACACTGTTATTTTCACAATAATGCATTCTGTTCCACATTCATGCCTGTTTTCCCCATCTTCCAGTGTCATCCTCCATTCCTTCAGTGAACTCAAGTTTCTATTTTATGTCTTTTTTGTGCTTGGTTAGGTTTTTCCTTTTACAACTTTTTTAAAAAAAATTGTTACTGTTCAGTTTTAAATAAATAGAAACAAAATCAGATAGTATCAAACAAAAGTTCTACCACCAAATAGACATTGGTATCTCCTCTTAAGTTCTATTTGTATAAATTTTGTGAATAATAAGTAGTGATATTTAGTGATTTCATAGGTTTATCCACTCACCATTACCCCTTGTTACTCTCTGTCCTATCTCTGGGTAGGCATGTTTCCTTCCCAGTTTTTTCCCTCATATTTCATATGGTTTAGGCAGGTTTGGGCCAGGTATCCAGGCCATAATGCATCCATGATTCCAACTGGCGTGGCATATGGCTAGACAGTTTTTCACATGTCACCTTTTCCTCCTCCAGCCCTTAAAATCTTTTACCTGGTCTTCTGTAATATTCTCTGCAATTTAGATTTGAGAAGATGGAATTCCCATTATAGCCTGTGCAGTAAGCAGTCAGTTGTTCTCACTATTTGATGGGTTATGACTTTCTGAAATAACTGTTGCCCATTGAGAACAAAGATTCTTAGACCCAGGCCGAAAGCAACACCAAGGTATGGTGTGAACAGAACCAGTAAAAGGCAGATTGAATATTTGTACCTGAGGCAGAATGTCAGTAGTGGAGTCCCTCCTAGGGCCTGTTGACCTTCACTATCACTGGCTTTTGGCCAGGTTCCTAGTACTATCCATGTATTTCTTTGGAGCCAGCTTCAGATGAAACCAGAAGGCCTTCTGATACCAACAGTAGTCTTGCCAAAATGACACCAGTGGGTGTTCCTTTCCTGGCAGGTTGGTATTACAGCACACAGGATCCAAATCTGGGTATGGCCATTGATCTCTCTCTCTACAGTCCCAGCCTGCATAGCAGTTTTTGACATGGGGAGTCTTAAGATATTTTTTAGACACTGTGAGTGGTCTGCAAAATTTTCTCTGTCCTTGAACTGTGTACCCAATGATGCAGTGTTTTGAGTGTGGAAGTCACCCTTCTCTGTCCTGATTAGGGCAAAATGATTCCAGTTGTCCTTCTGTATTGTTAGGTTTAGGATTATGTCTGATTGTCTTTATTATGCTGAAGCATATTCCTTTTTTTGTAATATTCTTCAGAGCTTTGATAATGAGCAGATATGATACTTTGCCACAGACCCTTCTTGGATCTAATGACATGATCATCTTTCTTCTCTCACTGAGTCTACATATTTGGTGTCTAGCATTGATTAATTTATGTGTTGAAACAGTGTTACATTCTTGGCATTGTATCAGCTTGCATTCCATTTCCATGTAATTTAGAGACAATCTCTATGTCTGTGTTGATTCTGGAATCTGGTCTGTCATTTTTCTTTGTATATACTTGTTTGGGCCCATCTGCTTTGGGTGTTGTTGTAAAGCTAGCTTTCTATGATGACTTTTTACCATTTTTTTTTTGTGTGTGTTTTATGCAATATTCTCCTTGTGGTACAATTATAAGATTTTTCTAAAGGAAAGGAGAATTCAGTTCCTAATCTGTCCTGTCCTCAGATACATTTAAGGAGACTTCTTGCCTCAGTCTCAGCACTGTTTAATGCCTTTCTAACTTTATACTTTAGCAGGTTGAGTTTTTCACTTGTTTTTAGTTGTTTGTCCATTTTTTCTTCAATTCCAATTTTTTTGTGTATGATTTTCTACAATACTCTATAAGGTAACTCTGATGTCATTGGGATACACTGCAGTGTCCTTTTTTCAACTTCAGTTCTATTACTTGGAGATTCATTCTTTTATTTTTGGATTAGGTGAAAAATGCTTCATCCATACTTTTGTCAATTTACAGAAACAAGTCTGTTTCCTTGACTCATTGTATTGTTTTCTAGTCTCTATTTCATTAATTTCTACACACCTTTTTTTTTTTAAAAGTATTTCTTTAATATGCATATAGTGTTCAGCCTGTATCACTGCAGGCTGGAAGAGGGCACCAGATTTCATTAAAGATGGTTGTGAGCCATCATGTGGTTGCTGGGAATTGAACTCAGGACCTCTGGGAGAACAGCCAGTGCTCTTAACCTCTGAGCTATCTCTCCAGCCCCCTAATTTCTACATAACCCTTTAAATATCTTTCCATATCCTATTTCAGATTGACTTTTACAACCAGCACCTATTGCTGCCAAAACTTCTCAGTGTGTCTTTGTCACCCCACTTCTGTGTCACTATTTTTCATGAGTGACACTCTGATAATCTAAGAAAGTGTCCTCAGGACTCCATGAATTCATTCTGTCTCACTCTTCATTGACTGAAGTCTCCACAATACCTAATTTAGGCACAATAAACCAAGTGCTGAAGAGGTCGCTTGGCATTTAAGAGCACTTGTTGTTCTTGCAGTTTCCAGGATCAATTCCCTGTACATGCATGGTGACTTAACAGCCTTCTGTAACTCAGGTTCCAAATTATCTGTTGTCCTCTTATGGCCCCTGCAGCCGAACACCCATGCACGTAAAATACATAAACCTTAAGAAAAAGAAACAGTAAATGATGTAGAGGTGTTTCATGAGGAGTCAAGATAACAGGACAGGAAAGAACATGGAGTTGTCACTGTTAGTGTGAGAGTAAGTGTGGAGCCTTAATATGTGATTTGAAATGGCCAAACTGAAGCAATTAATGCCAAGTCAGCGATATGTATTGGTTTTTATTGTGTTAGGAATTTCATTCATGTATATATCATGTCTTTGTTCAAACTCACCCCATCTTCCTCAGCTCCGGTTAGGCACTCCCATGATACTTCCTCACATTTCCATTTTCACAGTTCTTTTAAATTACTGTGTCTGCTTCTTCCTAGTCTCATGTGCATGAGCCATATCTTTGAAGAAAACTGACTCTGCCTCTTCCAAGGCTGAGAGTTGCCTATAATATCTCAGGGAGTGGTGCAGTGATCCTGGGGTCTGAGCTGGGTTAATCTTGTACAGGGTTTTTGCATGCAGGCACAGCTTCCCTGAAGGACTACTGCAGTGACATTCATGTGACAGATATGGAAACCAGATCAGCTGTGCCTGTTCTCTAATTTCATCAGAGCCCTGAGTGCCGTGGTGACAGGAACAAACAGTTGATATCAGAGCAGCATGGGCCGTGTTTGGCCTGGGAGAGTCTTTCAACAAGGCAGTGATGGGAGCCACGGTAAGCATCCAGGCAGTCCTGGAACTTCCCTGCTCACAGGAGCTGCAGTGTTTCGAAACCAGCAGGAACAGAACCAAGGGTGCGATTAGTTCTCTGCAGTTGCTCATGAAAACACAGAGTCTGAAGTTCTGCTGTGGATGTGTTAACCCTGTTGGAAAGCATTAGATGATGTGAAATGGGACTTATCCTGATGTTTTCCTTCATGTTATGATCTTCAGGATATTTACAGAAGCATGACCTGGTAAAGGATTTGCATTTCCTGTTGTCTGCAAACATGGTTGTTTTGGCCATCATGGGAATTATAAAGCTCCTTGAATTCAAATTCATCCATTCTTTCTAAATCCCCTCTTACCAGTTGTCTATTCAGTTGAATGGCCTTTCGGAATGGCAACTTGGCATCCCCCGAGAGCTTTTTAGGTATTAATGACATAAGGAGCCACTGCAGATTTTATTGAATCAGGAAGTATATTTTAGCAAGCTTTAAAAGCTATGGTTGTAAATATTAACATTTAGTAAGCACACTTTTTTCTGCTATTAATTTCTATCTGGGACTCATGCACATTAGGATGTAAATACAGCATTCAGACACATGTTTTCATATGCTTCATTCTTAATATTATACCTTAGAGTCTGGAAGAGTGCAGCATGTATGCATGCTAGGAGAGGATAGCAAGCCATGCTCTTTTTACAATGATAAGATGAACTATAGATTAGGAGAAAATTAGAAAGCATTGGTCAAATATTTTTTATCACCCAACCATAAAAATTCGACTGTGTCTTATTTCTCCTCTTTCCAAAAAAAAAAAAAAAAACAACAACAACAACAAACCATTTTCCCATAACACATGAACAAATTTGATTGGTGTTGTTTGGTTTTGGGCTTTGTTTTGTTGAGTAAGTATATCACTCATTTGCCCTGTCAGGCTCACATTTCCCCATGCACACCAAACTGGGCCCCCAAGGGATCTGCCTGCCTCTGCCTTCTTGGTGCTGGGACACAGCAGTGCAGGAACACAGATGGTTCAAACACTCACTTGTGTTGTTTTTAATTTCATGATTTGTTGGCAGTCAGTGCTGTGACCATGGACTGCTCTCAGGAGCAGAGGCAGTGTTTGCAGCCTGCTCAGCTGGCTTTGTACAGACACTGGATGTGCCACAATTGCAGCAGTCTGTTTTGTGTGTGTGAGAATAGTTCCCTTCCAGTCTGCGTTGCTCCTCAGGATTCCAAGGAAAATTATTCTGCAAGTATGTGAGCTTTGTGTGAGTGAGTCTCACAGAGGAAAGTGAAATCCTAAGAGGAGAAAGGTTACTTGACTTTGCATGACAGTAATGACATCCCATAATATTCATATATATTTTGTGTTTTCATATAAATACAAATGATTTTCAGTACTTTAATTTTAGTATGTTGTAAAATTGGGAAAAGTGGTGCCTCTATGTTTGTTTCCAGATAGCTCTCTTTGACATTTTTGGTAGTTTCTTTAGAGTCTATTCCTTTTGAGAGTCACATTTCCCGTTTTCTAAAATGATGCTGTCAGGACATTGATAAAACCTGCTTAGTATCTCAGCAGAGATTTAGATCTGTCTTTATTGTCTTCCCATTGATATCACCTGTTGTCTTTCTCCAAGCCAATACTCATGGGTTTTCATTGCTATAATTTTAAGAAATTGTGAAATCTTTTTTTACGCTTCTTAAGAGTTTTTAACTCTGTTCTTTCTGAAAATTTCATACCAGCTTTTCATGAATTTTTTTCTATTTTACAAAAATTCCCCATTCCTGTTCAAATTTTTTGCTTAGAATTCTTACCTAAGATAAACTCTTGGATTGTGTTCCCATGTTTGAATTAGAACATTAGAAATGTGTGCCAGTGTTCACCTCTCATATATGCATTCTTTTTTTTCATCTGCTTTTTCGATTCACACACGTTTGTCAGTATTTCATTTTTGTAAGAATGTACTGTAATTAGTTATTCATACAGAACAACATGTGCAATATAGTTGAATGTTCTGTGAATTTTTGCTTGTGTGGTTGTTGAAGAAGCTGTACATTGAGTACATGGTGGCTGAGGTAAGTTGGATTCCCCCTAACACCGTGTCTCTGACTTCTTTATTTTTCATTGTCTGCAGGATTTGTTGTTATCCAGGTCCTTGAATGTGGACATTTGACTCTGTAGGGACAGGAGTTCAGTGCATATTAGGTGAGTATTTTTTCATGCCTAACAGTGTGGAGCATTTTAATGTGTATTTATTTGCTCTTCTAACTGCGTTTTAGCATAATCTATTCAAATCACTTGCTTCTTCATTGAATTGATTACTATTTCTTTATTTTGTGATTTTTTTCTTTACTTTATGATATATTCTGGGTTTTAACTTATCATACCATGAAAAGCTAGCTCATAAATTTGTCTGCTTTGTAGTCTATTTCTTCATTGTTTTGGATTTTATATTTTTGTGTGTGTGTGCTTATAATTGCACATACCCATTTTTTTCCAATTTACTCTCCCAGCATACATGAAAGTCTTTAATTTACTTTATAGCGCTAGAGAATCAAACCAGGTTCATATTTATTGTCTATGTAGATGCATTTCCCAGTACTTTTGATTGATGAGGCTGCCTATTGTGCATCATGCCTGTGTTATTTTGGTGACATTCACATGGCCATTGCTGTTGTTTTGTTTTGGGATCTGCTACTTTATTGCATGGGGCTGTATATCAACTCTTCTGATACTCCCTCATTCTAGTGATCACGTGACTGTGCAGTGTCATCTGGAATCAAAGCTAGGACAACTCAGGCTCTGCTCTGTGTACCTGGGGTTGCTCTGTACACTCAGATTCTTTGTGCTTCCATGTAATCTTAGTTTTCTCCTGTGTGTTCTTGGGAAGATTATTTGATGTATTTTGTGTTTCAATGATAACCTTTCTATTCTTCTGCTAATAGAATATTTGTCCCCAATTCTGTTATCTTTCCTGGGATTTTAACCAGGTCATTGGATTTCTTCTTCATGACTCTCCGGTCATGAGTCATTCATTCTGTATATGAGACCTGTTACAAATCCCTGAACTAACTTTTGCCCATTGTATACCAAGGTTCTCTGCATAGGCTGCAGCAGTACTAGGTTATTTGTGAACACAACCAGATAAAGGCAGTTTGAATATTTGTACATGTACTAAAATGTCATGAGTGGATTCCCTCCTATAGACTGTCACCCTTTCAGTCATTGGCTCTTAGCCAGGTTTTCAATGTATTTCACACATTTCCTTCTCTGGAACTAGCCAGAAACTTAATCAGATAGCAATTCATAACACAGAATACTGTCTTCTCACTTTGGCATTGTTTTAGGAAATCAAGAGAAGTAACCGCTAAGCTGTGATCCAGGGAACAACTTTTTTTATGCAAGGCTGACACACACAGGATTAGCCAGTGTATATATAAAGTGTGAGTCCCAAGCTCACTTATACAGTGTTTTATATCCTTCTGTCCCCCTGCATTCCTCTAAACCTCCTCTACATTCCTACAATCCAGAGTGACACAGATTCTGACTGGCTGTCTGGAGTTTGTCTTAAACAATTTGCTGAATTATCTCATATGCAGAAAATTTCCCCTAATGAACAAAATATACCAGAAATCACTTACAGTCCTGAGACTAAAGGAGAGGAAAGTAGTTACAGAAGAGACATAGAAGTGCACAGTGAGGATGCTGATCAGCCTGTTGCTTTATCTCTCCTGGCCCCTGCTACATCAATGGACAGATATCCTGTGCCAGGCAGCTTGGTGGTGTGGCACTGAATGTTACATGTGGGTAAGGCCATTAATGACTTTTCTCCCCCACTACCTTATATAGTGCCTTTCGTCTGTAGGAATGCCACCATCAGGGCATCTGTGATATCTGCATTATCTATTTTCTTTGCCATTGTGGCTATTACAAAGCTCTTGGAGTTTAGCTTCACCCATGGGTTCTAATTCCTCTGTTGTACTATTTACATTTTGTGTCTGGACTTTCCAGAGAGCTTGCAGTTACCTTCTCATCGTTCTGGGTTCCCATCCCTCATTATCCCCATTTTTATTACATTAGTCCCCTTGTATTTCATGTATGTTTGGAGGCAGGTTTCAGGTGGGTAGACAGGCTTTCATGCATTCATAATTCCAACTGCCACTGTATATGATAATACGGATATATTGACATGATTGTGTGACTTCTCTCACTGATTCTACATATTTTGTGCCTTGAATTGATGGTTTTGTGGGTGTTAGGGCAGTCCTACATCCCTGGCATGAAATTAATTTGAATTGTGTTTCAACATCCATTAGAGAGGATCTTTTTGTCAATGTCCATCATTGCAACTGATCTCTGATATTTTCACCTGCAAATAGTTTGTATTCTCATATATCATTTGTAGCAATGTAAAGGTGAAAGGATACAGTGGTGATATGGTACCTTTGATGGGCCCTTCCAAGGTGTGCTGCTAAGAGAACACACTATGAACAACAGATCTAGTGCAAGAGGTTTATTGGAAGAGAAGTAAAAGACCATCTTGGAGTGGGGACATGGAACAGTGAGATGGACAGAGAAACAGATAGATCAGGAGACAGAACAAGCATGACAGAGAACTGTGAAGAATGGACACTTAAGTGGTGATCGTGTCACATATGGGAGTATGCGGCTTGTACCTGACAATGGAAATGTGCCTTGCCTCAGCAGATATTGACATAAGCTTCTGAAGATGCTGCTGTTGCAGCTGCTGTAAGCTGTAGGGATGCAGGTTTTGAGAGGACACCTGGACCTGGCACCATGCTGCAAGAGATAGATATATATTAGGGGCAGAAAGTACAGCTAAGGAGTTTAGAGTGAAAATTTTCCTTAGGTATACTTTTGAAACTTTTAGGTCCATAGTCCTGGTAGTTGATGGAGGGGAGTCGCAATGCCAGGAAAAGTGGGAACTTAGGCTGTTGATTGACAGGAGTTGTTATCTGTAGTCCAATTGACCCATGAAAGGTAGATTCAAGTCAGTTTCATGCAGCTTTCAAGAATCTGAGTTTACAGAAAGAGATATGTTTTAGTCATGTTAGCATTCCCACCATTTGTAATCTGTACTGAAATCCACATGTTTGAAAAGGCAGTGGACTCACAAGTTTTAGACATGTTAGCATTACCATTTATCTTAGGGTTTCAATTACTGTAAAAAGACACCATGACCACAGCAGCTTTTATAAAAGAAAACATTTAATTGATTGGCTTATAGTTTCGAAGTTTTGGTCCATAATCATTATGGCAGGAAACATTGTAGCATGCAAGCAGGCATGGTGCTGGAGAAGGAGCTGAGAGTAATGCATCCTGATCCACGGGCATCAAGAAGTGAACTCTCTCACTGAGCATACTTTGGGCACTGGAGACCTCAAAGTCCACCTCCATGGTGACACACTTCCTAGTAGTGCCACTCCCTTTGGGCACCATCACCTTTCAAGCCACCACATCATTGTTTGTAATCTGTGCTGAAATCCACATTATAGAAAAGCCAGGGCACTCACACCTTTTTGTCATAGGAGAAGCTTGGGAAACTTGGTATTAGAAGCATGAACACCCTTTAAGGTGAACTCAGAGGGGACAGAAAAAGAAAAGCTGGCTTGAACTTGATTTTTAGCATGAATATAGACCGTCATTTTCTTCCCCCATTCTAAATATCCTCCCATGATCTCCTGTCTGAAGGAATGTTTACACGTTTTCTGGAATCATTTTGGGTTTGGGGTCTTTTATGTGGTCTGGCATTATCCATTACAGAGTTGTATTAATTTTAGATTTGCATTTTTGACACCTTGATCTGAAACAGAAAATTCAGAGAAAAGCAATAAGAAGAATGAATTCTTCTCTGATAAATGCTCCCCAGGTCAGTATCATGTCTACTTTTCTTTGAAATTTGATTTTTATTGTTGAAACCATTCATGACTTCAATTCTCTATATATCGTAATGTTATTAAAGTTATTTTCTATGATTTATGTGTTTTTTTCCTCTGATAATCAAAATTAAGTGATTAGATTTGCCCCCTTATACTTTCACTTGATTTTATACTGTGAGGACATAAATTTCAATGACTTAAGCCCTGCAATTCTGAAAGAGGATCTATTGTAATTGATGCTCATAGAAATATATTGATGACCAGTTTCTACATAGGATGGACATGTGTCCTTTGATATTCATGAGGGAAGAAGATTTTATGTGCCATATAAATTGCATTTTGGAATGGTCAGGTTTCCAGAATCAGGCTTATGAATGTGGACATGTAAATACATAGATTATTTTTCAAGACATCCCTGAGAAATGTATAGAAAAGTCAAATTAGTCTGAAATCTTAATATTAAATATTTCCTATGCATCATAGAGGCACAGATGATGGAAGTAGCATGTCCCTTGTTCTTGCCATAAAATTGATGTGTCTGTGAGCAAATTCACATTGTAATATACTGGTTTCTCTCTTTGACATCTGAAACACAGAAATGATGAGTATGTTGACATTTGAAAGTTTTGTCTCAGGAGAGGTTCTGTTTAATGCTCAGTGGGATGTTCTCAGTAGACAGATTATTATTTTCTCTCTCTTTTTGTTTTATTTTTCAGGAGGGTCATAAGCCCTGCTGTGTCCACATTTGTACTACATAAAATGGAATATATTAGTAAGAATTTTCTAGAGAGTATTGACTAGTTATTGCACATAGCCATCAATTTTCAAGCATGAATGACTATCCCTTGTAATTTGTTCTCTTTTCTTTTGGAGGAAGAAGGCTTCCTCTACCCCATGTTTTCCTCTCCTTGAAGCAATGTATTACATAGGGAGGAATTCTAAAGAAGTTTTTATTTCTTCTTTTATAATAATATTTTATTTAAGTATATGAGTGTTCATATGCATTTTTAATGTACAAAGGATGGTGCATTATGCACCTGTATCACTTAGGTGAGCTGCAAACCCTTGGCACTGAAGTCAGGCAATGTCATGAACTGCCATGTTGTAGAGAGAATTGAATTAGGATTCTCTGCAGGAACAGCGAGTTCCTTTAACCTCTGAGCCATGTCTCTAGCCCCAAGATTTACTCTTCTGGTACACATTTGTGCCAGAGATAGTATATAACCTTGAGCTGTCTAGTTTTTGAATGTTGAAAGAAGAATTATAAATGATACGTATCTGTTCAACCTAAAATCCTGGAAGATGACTGAGCTTAAATACTGAAGTAAAGAATAGAGTTGTGATTAGAAGATTCAAATTTGCAGTTGAGTCAATGTCATAAGCAATAATGTATTCAAAACTAATGAGGAGTTAGTACAATCCCCATTCAATCTATTTGTTTTGATCACAGAAAATTTTTCTACTACATTTGAATGCATTGTCATATGCCATTTATTTACACTTACATTTGTAACTATTATGTAGTGAAACACTATATCAAATTCATGAAATTTTTATCTGTGCTGCTTGTATTAACTTTTAGAAAAATGTAGATAATATATCTACTGCTGATGTCTAATATGTCTGATGTCTAGATAAGGTGTCTAAGGCTGAATTTTGTATTTACTTCTTGTTTGTTAAATATTCTCATGAAATATCTTCATAAAGTATTTGATTCTAAGGGTGTTGGAATGTTGGATGTATGTACTGATTTTATACTCTTTACTTTTTAAAGAAAAAAACTCTGACTTTTAGTTCATCCACGAATTCTGCATTCCATATTCTACCTCTTTGTTCTCGAAAACTTGCAGCATTTGTACCTAGGCCTCAGGATCTCGACTGAGTATGTTATAATTGAGTATGTATGACCCACCTGCAGACAGGATTGAGCTAGTGTCCATATTTCAGCCAGGACAACAGTTGTACACCTTGGAAGCAATATTGTTCTTCATAAGTTGACCATCTAAGATGTGACACAGGGATTCTACCTTATATTAACACAGAGTTCTTAATCATACATTCCTACATCTGTATCTCAAATATATTATATTCCCTAAACATTTGCTGGTTGTGTGACTACTCCTGTTTTCACAGAGTATCTTTACAGTTTAATGCAATGTATACTATTGCATTAAACTATTTACCTATTTCTGATAATTAAAATGCAGTAGGTTTTTTAATAGAGAAAAGGCTGTTGTTTAATTATTTTCTTTTTCACTTATGTTCTCTATGTTTAGTGCTGGCCCAGCATGATTTGAATCCTAGCACTCTGTGATATATTCTATATCACAGAGATAGAAAACACAGTAATCATTATGACTATTGGAAGCATCTTTTATTAAAATTAAACTTTAATTTGATTTTATGTATATCAGTATATTTTCTTGAATGTATTTGTGTGTAGTATGTATGCCTCCTAACTGGAGAGTTCCAAAGAAAGCATTGGCTCTCAGAGAACTGGGGTGAAAATATATCGTATAGTTACATGAGCATGCTAGCAAATGAAAGACATTTTAAAGGACTTTAAAGGACATTACAGAATCGAAACTGAAGAGATAAATCCTTTGTCTGTTGCTCAGGTCTTAGAATACATCAGAGAATTCACGAAGGAGAGAGACCATATGTAAGCATTGTCTTTCTATACATTGTCTATGGAAGAACAGCAATGCTCAACTTCTGACACATCCCTACAGCACTTCTAGAAAACTCTTGTCCTTGAATAATTGCCATATCCCATTTGTATCACAAATATGTCTGCTATTCTTTAAGTTTCTTTTGCCTAGGAATGCATTTTGTTCAGCAGCACATTGTACATAAGTAATTTTGTATTACAGGGTCTGTTATCATTCAGGAATGTGGATGTGGACTTCTCAAAGGAGGAATGGGAATATCTAGACTGTGCTCAGAGGGCATTGTACATGGATGTGATGTTAGAGAATTACAACAATCTAGTCTTTGTGGGTAAGAATGCTCTTGCAGAATTCATGACTCATCCTTTTTATTTATCTAATTTGTGTATATGTAAACTGTCTGAATTATCTAGAGACCCCCAGAGATGTGGGAAATACTTGTTACCAATATAACTTTTTCATGGTGCTTTCTTTATGTTTTTCTGTGTTCTCTGGAATGCCATACTCGGTGCAATATTCTATGTAATGTATCCCACTCTCTTATCTAGTTTTTAATGAAAATTTCAAAGTTCAAAGAAAATAGAATATTCAGAGCAAGGAAATATACTACAGTACACATAATAGTTGGAATATTTTAATTTTACTATTGCATTAAACTATTTACCTATTTGTGATGATTAAAATGCAGTCAGTTTTTTAATGGAGAAAAGGCTGTTATTTTTGTTTAATTATTTTCTTTTTTACTTATGTTCTCTATGTTTAGTACTGGCCCAGCATGATTTGAATCCTAGCACTTTGGATGCTGATGCAAGAGTATATGGTGAGTTCCATGCCAACCTGGGGTATATAATGGGTTCCCAACTGACCAAAGCTTCACAGTGTGACTCTGTATCAAAAACATAAACAAGAAAATAGAAAAAGATTCTTCAAATGATCCTTCAGAGAGCTTCTTTCTCAGAGTTTTTTACTGCTCACTTACCTATTTGCCCTACCTTCTGCAAGGTATGGTGTTTATATAAGCATGAGAAGGCTTTTGTTGGTCATTGTGCTTTGATATAGATCAGACTGGATGCTCTTATGAATATCCATTTAATGATTTTGAAACAATAAAGACCATTGCAGAGATCTCTCTCTCCTTGACAATTGCTTGTATACATGTCTAAGAAAACATCAGTTATTGAATTGCTTATGCATGAATCCCTATGATCCATAATTGCACTAATTTTCCAGAGTACCATCGTATATGTGATAAATATGGGAAGGTCTTGGATCAAGGTACAACACATATTGTCCATGAGCATGTGAATATCCAAGAGAAGGCTTATAAATGTAATGATCTGGACAAAATGGTTCATGAACTCTCCCTGTGTGCACCACATGACACAAATGATACTACAGAAAATTGCAACAAGTACAGATTCGCTACCCACAGTCACGCCTCTGTTGAATCACCAAACAAAAACAGACATAAAAATGGGAAGACGGGAGAAGAATACTGCAAATATAAAGACTGTATAAACTGTTTAAATTTCTGTTCCATGGTTATTCAAAATCAAAGAATCCATACAGAAAATAAAGAACACAAAAGTACAAAGTATGATAAAGTATTTGACTCTAAACACATGCTGAAACAAATCTACCATCGAAAGAAACCACACCAATGCAAGAAATGTGGAAAATACTTCAAGATGTACTCAAGCCTCAGTGGACATCAGAGATCACATACTGCAGGAAAACCCTATAAATGTACAAAATGTGGTAAATCCTTTCTGCATTTGTTACATCTCAAAGTACATTACAAGATCCACTGGGAAGAAAATTCCTACAAATTGTCAGAATGTGGTAAGTGCTTTTATCATACATCAGACTTTGAAAGACATTACAGGACTCAAACTGGAGAGAAACTTTACAGATGTAATGAATGTGGCAAAACCCTTTCTACCTCCTCAAATCTTAAAGCGCATCAGAGAATTCACACAGAGAACAAACCTTACCAATGTAATGAATGTGAGAAATCCTTTACTCAGAAAAGCAATCTTATAACTCATCAGAGAATACACACAGGAGAGAAACCTTACAAATGTAGTGAATGTGACAAATGCTTTATCCATGGTGCAAATCTTAGAAGACATCAGGTAGTTCATACAGGAGTTAAGCCTTACACATGTAGTGAATGTGACAAATCCTTTACCCAGAAAGACAGTCTTAGAACTCATCAGAGAACACATACAGGAGAGAAACCTTACAAATGTAGTGAATGTGAGAAATCTTTTTCCAAGAGAGACCATCTTAGAACTCATCAGAGAATCCATACAGGAGAGAAACCTTACAAGTGTAGTGAATGTGACAAGTCCTTTATCATGAAAGTCCTTCTTAGAATTCATCAAAGAATACATACAGGAGAGAAACCTTTCAAGTGTAATGAATGTGACAAATCCTTTACCCAGAAATGTCAACTTAGAAATCATCAAAGAATTCATTCAGGAGAAAAGCCTTTCAAATGTAGTGAATGTTTCAAATCCTTTGCCCTGAAACGTAATCTTACAACTCATCAGAGAATACATACAGGAGAGAAACCTTACAAATGTAGTGAATGTGACAAATTATTTTCTAAGAAAGTCAATCTTAAAACTCATCAGAGAATTCATACAGGAGAGAAAGCTTATACATGTAGTCAGTGTGACAGATCTTTTACTGAGAGAAGTAGTCTTAGAATTCATCAGAGAATCCACACAGGAGAGAAACCTTTCAAATGTACTGAATGTGACAAATCCTTTACCCAGAATTGCAGTCTTAGAACTCATCAGAGAATTCATTCAGGAGAGAAGCCTTACAAATGTACCGAATGTGACAAATCCTTTACCCTTAAAGGCAGTCTTACAACTCATCAGAAAATCCATACAGGAGAGAAACCTTACAAATGTAGTGAATGTGACAAATCCTTTAGGAGTGCCTCATCTCTTAGAACACATCAGAGAATTCATTCAGGAGAAAAGCCTTATGAATGTAGTCAGTGTGAGAAATCTTTTAATCAGAAAACCAGCCTTAGAAAACATCAAAAAATTCATATGAGAGATGCCCTACAAGTGTAATGTATATCAAAATGACAAGTGCATTTCTAAGAAAGCTAATCTTAGAATACATCAGAGTATTCATACGAGAGGACCCTTTCAGATATTGTTAATGTAAATCCTCATCTCTGAGAAGACATCAGAGAATACACGCAAGAGTGAAAACATACCAATTTATCAAATGTGAGAAATCATTTATTTACTGTTGGCTCATATCTTAGAACATATCAGAGAATTTATACAGAAGAGAAACTTTACAAATTGAGTCAGTGTGAGAAATTGTTTATCTATAACACCAGTTTTGGAAGACATCAAAGATTCATACAAAGGAGAAGCTTTATAAATGTAAAGTATGGAGAAAAGCCTTTACCTGCCTCTCACATCTAAGTAAACATTTGAAAATTCACATTGGGGAGAAATGTTTCCATAGGAAATAATATGGCATTTGCTTCATCCAAGCTCTATTCTTAGCAACACTCAAGGCTCCACATGACAGCATCATTATGAACTTGAGAAACTTGTGAAATATTTACGTACTCTTCAAATCTTAGAAAACATCAAGAGTTTATGCTGAGGAAATTCTGAAAATGTGACAGTGTAGGAACTTTTTCATTAAAGTTTTTACTTGTTCAGCCATAAATCCTTCATAATGAAGACAAAATGGAGATGCCTGAAGAAGGTGATGTTGCTTAACAGGTTCCCGGAGACTGAAATGATCCATTCTAAAGGGAAGCTGATTTAGCAAGGAAATACACCACAATAATAGCTTTAAGAAATCCCAGAAACCGACAGGATTCAGTATCCCAAACTCAAACGGAGAAAGTCAGACAAATCATGCCACTTAGAAGAGGATTTTGCAAACTGAGCCACCAAGATAGTATGCTATGCTCTCCTACATGTAGATCTGCAATATTCTTCAGATGTCCAGTATTCTTAAGCTGTATCAGTGCAGGTTTCAAGCTTCACAATAGTGACTGTTTGAGTCCCTTGTCCCATATTCCTTTCAGTAACTCCAATAAAGGTCATTGGTTCATCAAATTGGACTTGGTTCTGTTTTCAGTTCCCAAATGGGGTGAATAGGCAGATACATAAGTTGAATCTCCCTAGGCCAAGTATTTAATAAAACATTTGTTGAACTCATTAATATTTCCTGCAATGCTGTAAACAGAATATTGATATTAAAGCAGCAGTTCTAAACCTGTGGTTTGTGACCCCTGTCTGGGTCGATCTACTTTCACTGGGGTTCCTTAAGACCATAGGAAAATGTATTTCCAATGGTCTTAGCAACTGAGATACTGCTTCTCTATTCATTTACAGGCAGTTCTGCCCACATGCAGATAGACATACATACAAGTACCTGAAACTGTATTAAAGTATTACAGCATTAAGAAAGTTAGAGTCACTGTATTAGAGCGAAGGCATTTGAGTTAGCTAAAGTAGGGAAGATTGTGCTCAATGCTCAGTGCTTACTGACAAAGGGTTCCACACATACAGTATGTAGAGGCTTTGGCAGCCTTAGGCAGAAGGTATGGGTTTTCTAGTCACTGGATTCAGTTTACCAAAGATAGGATTTAAAACAATGCTTGTTTAATATAGTAGTAAAGCTACACCTCCATGCATTCATATACAGGAAGGTACTTCTGGCCACAGATGAAATTCTTTTACACAAATCAAAGAAGTTAACCTTCGGTCACCTATTACTGTATTCTCTCCTTATTCCCTGTCCAACCTTCTAACTTACAAAAGTCTCCAAACCCGACTCCCTTCCAGAGTTCTCTCTTCAAGTAGCATTGCAGAAGTTGCCATACTTACCTTTTAGCCATGCCATGTCTCAACATTTCAAACTGACTCAAGTTGCTGATTTGACTCTCTTATGGTGTATGGATCATCTTTTTCTGTTCCCATCAAAAATAGATCCAAAATCTAGATTCTGTGTCATCATGAGCCTCTTCCCTCTGCCTGATGTAACCATCCACCTCTCTTCGCCTACTCAGTAAGTGTTCTCATTCTGTTCCTGAAGCCTGCTATGCCCCCAGGAGCCCCCCCATAGTGGTACCTCTCTAGTTATTAACACACTTGCTCCTCTCCCTCTATTGGAACAAGCTACCTCATTTCCTTGCCTTCTCCGAGGAGTAGCCTGCTAAGCCACACAACTTCCTTAAGCCCTTCCCAACCTCTGTGGCCTTGTCCTTCCTGTCTCTCTGCTCTGTCTTGGAAGTCTAATAGCTTATCTATGCTCTGCTGGAGTTTTCTTTTGCTTCTCTGCTCCTACTTGGAGCATATAGAAACTCCTTTGGGTGGAGTTGTTTTTACAGTCCTGCCTCTCTTCTCAGTGGACTCAGATATTTTTAAAGCCTTGTTCTATTACTACAAACAGTGTAGCCTCAGTAGAGTTCAATGGCTAAAATTGACATGCTGGACTTTCAATGGTGAAAACTTCTGCCAATGTACAAATGACATTATCTAAACTTCTCTTCTCCTCTATTCCTTCCTATCTATACCTGCTGTAACTTATTGATGTTCAATGTCCAAGTGACCCCTACACGTAATCAACAGCCCATCCTAATGGTGTTAGGAAATTGCTGTATATCAGTCTGTCAAAGATCAATTCAGTCCCCTACAGCTCTCTTGTCCAACACTCTTTTACTAGGGCTTACCATCTATGCTGGTTTTCCCTATGACCAAAAGAAAGATTATGGTAAAAAGTAGCCAGAAACTTGAAGAGCTACCCATATTGGTCCTGAAAATATCATGGGACAAATCTGGACTGCCCTAATGGCATATCGGCTTCTGAATAACACTCTGCCTAGCCGCTTTGAGGCCTGCTGGCTGTGTGTCTCTCCCAGGTCAAACTCATGACCACCATTTGTAGCCTCACCCATTGGACTACTATACTTTCCTACCTTGTGACAGAAATCCCATTGAGTTACATCTGGCCTGGCTCCAGAGTGGTAGCATCTAGCCTTTATTCACCTTTTGTTGCCCTCCATGTGAATCTTGTCTGAGAGTTTCCCAAGGGTACAATACCTATGCAAAACTCCATCCTCTGCAGCAATCATGTTTACTGCTGCAGACCTCCTGGGTGGTCTGTGACATGTACCCTGGTGTTAGTCTTTCCAAAATTAGGAGTGGTACCTGGTGAAGAATCCTTGCTGATTACCATTACATGGTTTACAGATGCATGGCGGGAGAAATGAGTGGTTCACATCCTACCATTTCTCACAGTCCTGGGAATAACCACTGACATTGCAACTGGAGTTGCAGGACTACTTCCCTAGCTATTTAGTATCAGTTTTCATCTAAGTTTATCTAGGAACTCCAATGGGTGGCTCAGACCATCCTTACCCTCCAAGGCAAAATAGACTCACTGGTCGCCATAGTGCTAAAAAATTGGCTAGGACTAGATTTACCAACAGTAGAGACAGGTCATCTTCATCTCTTTCTTAGGGAGGAATGGAGCTTCTTTGACGAGTCAGGTATAGCAAAAGATAGGATCTGAAAACTCCAGACTGGTCTCCAAGAAACAGCTTGATGCCTCTGGCCAGTGAATCACTGACAGTCCAATATGGAATTGGATATTATACTTCTTACCCCTTTTTTCTCTTTTTCTTAATCCTACTAGTCACACCCTGCCTTATACACTTATACACTTCTTGTCTAGACTTCAACAACAGATCTGAAAAATCTCTAAACAGAATTTTAATAAGTAGCTATTACAGGACTACCAGCCTCTAGCTATGAAGCCAGAGGCTTATACCCTGATGGTGAGGGCCCAGATGGTACTAAGAGGACTTCAATGCACCTATTAAGCAAGAAATAGTCTAATGATATTGTCCTCAACATTTCCCGATCCCTGATTGTTTTTCAATAGTAAACATAAGGTGGAAAGTAAGCTCCTTGAGGCATGCTATAGGTCAGGCCTGACCACTGAGGAACTCCAACCACCAGAGTCCACACATACAACACTCTAATTGGCAGACACAGTGCCTACAGATACAGGCGGCTAAGCTCTGCCCTATAGAGTAAAAAGCCCAAGCTCTGGACTACCAATCCCCACCCCAGACAGCTCTGTGCCCAAGAAATGCTTTATAAACCCTGTATTCAGCTCAGTTCTGTGATGCTTCTTGCTTGAGGAGAGGCAGACACACATTTGGATTTGTCCCTCTCAATAAATCTCTTGTGTGAGGTTTGTTGTGCAGTGTGACTTTGTGGTATTCCTTGCTTCTCAACTGCAAGAATACCTTTCCCTTCTAAGCTTTAAGACTTGCACTGGGGAAACCTTCCCCATGGGAGCAGAACTGTTATACTTGCAGTGGGAAAAATCTCCTCAACTGTAATACTTCCAATGGGGAAACTTTCCCTTATAGAGTTGAAATACTTGCACTGGAGAACTTAACACTTCCACTAGGAAAACCTTTCCCCTCACAGCACTAACAGTTACACTTCCTCCTATGAGAATTTCACTTTCCACTGTGATGGGAGACTCATTCAACAAAGCTCTCATATTTGCAGAGTAGTTGGAATCCTGAGTAGGAGAAATGCAGAATGGAAGAATTATTCTCACACACAAAAACCAGACTGCTGCACTTCCAGTACATCCAAGCTCTGTACAGTGCCAGCTGAGTGGGTTCAAGCATTGCCCTCCTCCTGAGAGCAGTCCACGGTCACAGCACTGACTGCCAACACATCATGAAACTAAAAACAAAAGAAGTGAGTGTTTGAGCCATCTGTGTTCCTGCATTGCCTTAATCACAGCCTGCAGAAGGCAGAGCAGGATGATTCCTTGTGGGACCAGGTTGATGTACATGTGAGATCTGAGCCAGAAACAACAGTAGATAGATACTTAATAACAATACAAAGCCCAAACCAAGCAACACCAAGTCAATTTGGCCATGTGGTATGAGAAGAGTGCTTTTCTCAGCTAATAGACAATGGACCATCGGAGCCAATTTTTCTTATAAAGTTGAGTGACAAGATGCTGCAAGCCACAATAATATGAAGTAGGATTTCAGCTGATTTGACTAGCTAATACCTGGAAGAGGCCAAGGGCCTTCCAGAGGTCAAGCCGATGCTCAAGGAGTCTCGGTGATAGTAGCTCTTGAATAGTAGCAGTTTTCCCACAGTGAAATTTCTTTTGTGCCATCATAGCTTTTTCATTCAATTCCGTATCTAATCAATTATTGTGTTGATCAATTTTTCTAATCAATTATTGTGTTGATCAATTATTTGGCACCATTTCCCTTCTACTAAAGGAATATTTAGAGAACCTTCTGTACTAATAGCAGTACACAGCCAGAACCCCAGTTTCTAGCCTCCCTGTAATTACCGTCATTAGCTACATCCTGCCAGAACCATTCTCCTGGATAAAAGTATTAAATTTTTAACTGCTAGAATAGCAAAGAAAACCATATTAGCAGACAACATATAATACAAATTTTCTATCAGATCATGCTTCTGTAAATATCCTGCCAATCATATGCTGAATGAAAACATCATAAATTTGCATGATCTAAAATTTACAAACAGAATTAAGATACTCATATCAGATTCCATGATCTTACTAACAGCAGCAGTGAACTGATCACACGCTTGATCCTGTAACTGTCTGTATGCCAGCACTGCAGCTCCTCTGACCTGAGAAGGTCCAAGGTTCCCTGAATGCCTGCTGTGGTTCCCACCACTGCCCAGCTCAGTGGTGACTTTCCCAGGCTGCCCCATGGATCCCTGCTGCTGTGATATGAACTGTTTGTTCATGTAACCATGAAACTAAATGATTGTGATTGAATTACAGGACAAGCACACCTGATCTGGTTCCCATATTTGTCACATGACTGCAGAAATGATTACATGGGAGATGTGCCTATAGGCAAAAAACTTGCACAAGATTAAACCAGCTCAAATCCCAGCAGGAGTGAAAGGGATTATCAGAGGACTACCTGAGATATTATAGATGCTGGGTCAGTTTTCTTCCGAGATGTGGCTCATGTGTATCCACCTAAGCTGCCATGGACTCAGTAGTTTTTTAAATGTGAATATAGACATGCGAGGATGCATTATGGGACTGAGTAATTAAAGCTGAGAGATAGGGAGTAAATTTGATCAAGCACATAATATACACATGAATGAAATTCCCATAACAATAAAAACATACATATTGCTGACTTGACATTAATTTGAGTTTGTCCATTTCAAATCACATATCCAGGCTCCACACTTACTCTCACTCTAGCAGTGACACCTCTATGTTCTTTCCTGTCCTGTTATCTTGAAATTTTATGTTAACACCTCTAAATCATTTATTGTTTCTCTTAAGATTTATGCATTTTAACTTTATGTGCATGGGTATGTTCCCATTGGTAGGTCTGTGCACCTTGTGCATGAAGTGCCTGCAGCAACCATAAGAGGGCAATATATCTTTTGGAACCTGAGTTAAGTCACTATGCATGTACATAGAACTGAACCTGGAAACTGCAAGAGCAACAAGTGCTCTTAACTGCTGAGCCACTTCTCCGATATTAATTGTTCCTTAATTTGCTATTGTGGAGACTTAATTCAATGAACAGTGAGACAGAATTCATGGAGAACTGAGGACACTTTCTTAGAGTATGGTGATATTTTATTTGTATTAAAATGTTATTTGTATGTTAATAAAGTTGCCCGGGGTTCAGAGCTATTAGCAAGCCATAGGAAAGCAGGGCAGTGGTGGCATACACTTGTAATCCCAGCACTTGGTAGGCAGAGCTAGGTAAGTCTCTGTATGTTCAGGGATACAGCCAGTATTGGATACACATGCCTTTAATCTCAATACCAATCATGGAAAACCTGGAAGCCTATACAGACAGGCCGTGATGAGGCAGTCATGTGGTTGGGTTTGCAACCAATGAGAAGGCAGAACAGAAATTCTATATAAGGACTTTAACACAGGAAGTAGCTCTGGTTCAGAGAGGTAGGACCACCGCAGGAGGAAGGGTAAGGTTTTAGCTCTTAGCTCTGACCTCTTGGCTTTCTTCTTTGCATTGGTTCTGTGTTTCTTATGTAATAAGAAGGTTGGTTACATCTACATTTGGCGCCCAACGTGACAGGAATCCACTAAAAACCGCTTGGCTTGGCTTGGGGGACAGGTCCGGTTTCTGGCCTGGGTGGCCCAACTCCCTAGCTTGGGCCCAGGTGTGACTGACCCACAGCTGGAGCTACTTGCTTAAAGCTGGTGCTACAAACAACTCAGGCCTGCCCTGCCGAACAGGGCCCCTGCCTGTAAAGCCAAAGCTTGATTGGGCTCAAGTGGCCACGCTTTCTTGCTCTCTCTCTCTCTCTCTCTCTCTCTCTCTCTCTCTCTCTCTCTCTGGATTCACACCTCGAACACCAGGTGGCTGTTTTGAAATTCCCTCGGATTTCTACTGTTCTACACAGACTTGGTAAGTCAATTAACATATCTATTTAAAAGAGAATTTTTTCTACATTAAAAAAAATTGGGCTTTATGTGTACATTGGAAGAAAATTGGGCTTTGTTTGAAATTTTAGGCATTCTGACAATGGAACAACTATATGAGATTAATATTGATCGAATTATTCAGTTTATTACTTTTCTTATCCTCATTTTACTATTTAAAAAGATAGTCAATATAAGTGCCAGGATAACAGTCTTAGAAAAACTTGTTAAACCTGTAAAAATGAATTCTAGAGAAATTCAAATTCAGACACAAGAAATTAACAGTGAAGTTGTTTCAAAATTGGATCATAAGGTTACAGAAAGAAAGCCTGATTTCACATAATCACCCTTAATTTATCTGGTACCACACAGCAGCTACTTGGTGAAGAGAATGAACAAAATACTTGGATTCCAATTGAAATGTTAGACTTAGGAAGATTTAAGGAGGCAATAGCATCTTATGGCATGCATTCCCCATATGTAAAGCAAATGTTAAACACCTGGTCAACTTGTAATAGGATTCTACCAAAGGACTGGCGGCATTTGGCACAGGCTGTTCTTGAACCCGGACAAAATCTCCAGTGGAAAATGTGGTTCAATAATGAGGCTAAAAATATAGAAAAACAATGGAGGGATAACGGAATACAAGTCTGCCAGGATCAGCTTATTGGAGAAGGCCAATATGCTTCAGTACAAACACAATGTTTATATGATGTCCAAACCCTAATTCTATGTCAAATGGCAGCCTTGAATGCATGGGACAGAGTTGAGGAACCAGGAAAAAAAAACTGAGTCATTTACAAAGGATATACAGGGCCCAAAAGAATCTTTCACAGATTTCTTACAAAGATTGACTTCAGCAGTACAGAGAATGGTCCCAAATTCAGAGGCTAGTCAGATAATAATTGAATCTTTGGCCTTTGACAACGCAAATGCAGCATGCAAAACAATAATCAGGCCGTTGAAGGCAAGATTTGCACCTTTGGAAGATTGGATTAGAGACATGGTTAATGTTGAGACTTATGACCATGATGATATGTGGGTAGGAGAAGCAATTTCAAAAGGTTTGAGAAATGTTAGATGTTTTGGATGTGGAAAGCAAGGACATTTGAAAAGGGACTGTAAACAGGTCATTCTTAGAAATAATGTTTCTTCAAGGAACACTGGCAACAGAATGCCCCTTCCTTCTGGAGTATGCAGAAGGTGTGGTAAGGGAAAACACTGGACCAACGAATGTAGATCAACAAAAGACAGACAGGGTAATCCTTTGCCGCGGGCTTCGGGAAACTCCCAGAGGGGCCTCAGGCAGGCCCCCACAGTAAATCCAGTTCAAACCTTTCCTGCAGTTGTAGAGGAAACCCCTACTCAAAGCAACTAAATAACCAAATGCCTATTGGAATAAATCATGCTGGTCAGGATGATGAAACAGAGAGAATAGGAAATTCAGGAAAAAACATAAAGAAAATTTTTTGGCAAACTTCTATTAATGAACAAAGACCAAAATTAACAATAAAAATAAATTGTGTTTTGTTGTCTGGTCTGGCAGACACAGGTGCGGACATTACCATAATTGCACCAGAATTTTGGCATCCAACTTGGCCTCTTCAGGAGGTAATCGTTCAACTGTTATGAATTGGGACATTATCTCGAGTGAAACAGAGTGCAAGATGGCTCGAATGTATAGGTCCAGAAGGACAGAAAGGAAAATTAAAACCATATGTGGCTAACATAGGTATGAACCTGTGGGTTTGAGACTTGTTACAACAATGGAATAATCAGATTAATATCCCTCCAATCTCAGAAACAAATCATAAACTAGAACATGTTTCTGAGAGAAATATTAAAAGATATTATTCTAATGAGTGGTCACCAGCCATCCGTGTCATACAAGAACAGGGCATAACAACTGATAATCTTCCAAAAACACCAACAGCTCTACCTTTAAAATGGTCAACAGACAAGCCTGTATGGGTTTAGCAATGGCCTTTAGCAACAGAGAAACTCCAGGCTTTAGAAGAGCTGGTAGAAGAACAGTTAAATGCTCAGCATATTGAAGAATCAACCAGCCCTTGGAATTCTCCTGTATTTGTTATTAAAAAGAAATCTGGTAAATAGAGAATGGTAACATACCTTAGAGCAATTAACGAAGTAATTCAGCCAATGGGCTCTCTACAATCTGGAATTCCTTTGCCTACTCTGTTACCAAAAGGATGGCCTCTCATAGTTATTGATTTAAAAGACTGTTTCTTTTTAATACCCTTACAAGGAAAAGACAGAGAAAGATTTGCTTTCAGAGTGCCTACTTATAATAATTCTCAACCGGTTAAAGATTTCAATGGAGGGTCCTCCCACAGGGAATGTTGAATAGCCCAACTCTGCCAATATTTTGTACAATAGCCATTGGAAGTGGTATGTAAAAAATTTCCTAAATCTATAATTTATCATTATATGGATGATATTTTATTAGCTGACTCAAATGCAGATAACTTTAGAAAGAATGTTTGAAGAAGTAAAGAAAATTTTGCCTTGCTGGGGATTACAAATTGCTCCTGAAAAGATACAAAGAGGAGATTCTATTAATTATTTAGGATATAAAATAGAGCTACAAAAAATTAGACCTCAAAAGGTGCAAATTAGGAGAGATCGACTACAGACTCTTAATGACTTTCAAAGATTATTTGGAGACTTTTCTCATCTAAGAACTATTGTTGGGGTAAAAAAATGATGAACTGGATAATTTGTTTAAAACCTTAGAAGATGACAAGGACTTAAATAGTCCAAGAGAATTATCACCTGAAGCTGAGAAAGAATTGGCCTTGGTAGAAAAGAAAGTACATGAAGGGCATGTAGATTGTATTGATCCAAAGCTGGATTGCATTTTGGTTATTTTACCTTCTAGGCATTCTCCAACAGGAATATTAATGCAAAGGGAAGATATCATATTGGAATGGATATTTTTACCAAATAAACCAAATAAACAGTTAAAAACTTATGTGGAAAAAATCTCTGACTTGGTTTGGAAAGGAAAATTGAGACTTTGTTAATTAGCAGGAATAGACCCCGCAGAAATTGTCATACCTTTAACTAAGGAGGACATTGAAAAATTATGGATAGAAAATGAAGCTTGGTAAAAAGCTTGCAGTAATTTTTTGGGAGAAATTAACAGAAATTATCCCAAAAGTGATAGAATTGATCTTATAAAGAGAGCTGATTGGATCTTGCCTCGAATTGTGAAGAAAAAAACCATATCTGGAGTTCGTACATTTTATACAGATGCCAACAAACAAGGAAAGGCAGGTTACAAATCAGAAAATTTAAGTGGTTCAAAGTCCTTATAATTCAGTTCAAAAATCAGAATTGTATGCTATTCTGTTGGTATTAATGGATTTTTCAGAACCTCTCAATGTAGTAACTGACTCTCAGTATGCTGAAAGAGTAGTATCACATATTGAGACTGCAGAATTTATCCATGATGCTTCAGAATTAACTTCACTATTTATTCAATTACAAGATACAATCAGGAAAAGGAGTCATCTTTTATATATAACTCACATCCGATCCCATACTGGTCTGCCAGGCCCTCTAGCACAAGGCAATGATGAGATTGATAAATTATTGATAGGAAATGTGCTGGAGGCCTCAGAATTTCATAAAAAACATCATGTCAATAGTAAAGGTTTAAAAAAGGATTTTTCCATAACCTGGCAACAAGCCAAAGAAATAGTAAAGAAATGTCCTACTTGTTCCTTCTACAATCAGACACCATTACCAGCAGGATGTAACCCAAAGGGTACAAGTTGTTGTCAAGGGTTAGGAAAAGGGGTAAGCAAAGGAGATTAGATTTAAGGTTCTTGTTTAAAAAAGAAAGAAAGAAAAGAAAAGAAAAATGTAAATGCTTTACTGCTGTGGGATGTATGGCAAATGTGTTGCTAATTAATCAATAAATAAAACACTGATTGGCCATTGGCTAGGCAGGAAGTGTAGGTGGGGCAAGGAGGAGAATAAAGCTGGGAAGTGGAAGGCTGAGAGAGAGACACTGCCAGCCACCACGATGAGAAACAGCTTGTGAAGATGCCGGTAAGCCACAAGCCATGTGGCAAAGTATAGATTAAAGGAAATGGATTAATTTAAGCTGTAAGAACAGTTAGTAAGAAGCCTGCCACGGCCATACAGTTTGTAAGCAATATAAGTCTCTGTGTTTACTTGATTGGGTCTGAGGCTGTGGGACTGGCAGGTGAGAGAGATTTGCCCTGACCATGGACCAGGCAAGAAAACTTTAGCTACACTTTACATTGGATTGGATTGTTTTATATTGTATACAAATTATATATATTGAAATTGATATTGTTAGAAAATGCTATATGTATATTTCTAATTGTACTTATACCGTTCATTTAACAATGTAATGCAATTTTCTGATCCTTGAATGTTGTTATTACCAACTATTAGGATATAAAGAAATGAAAGTTAGTAGTTAGACATTATAATAGAACTTGTAGTCATACTAGGTATGTTTTCAAGTTTGAGTAGATATATTTTAGATAGACAGGTTATCTTCAAACCCTTCAGAGATCTACAGAATATGGCATTTAGAATGTTTTAATAACTTAGAAAATTTTTCTTTTTTGTTATGACTATGAGACATGTCGGCTCCTGACAGTACCAATCTACTTCAGAGAAAATATGGGCATTGAAAAAACTGCAATTGGAGTTAACTTTCATTGTGGCAAAAGTTAGCCACTGGACAACAAAGTATCCTCGAATCAACTGCTGGCAAACAGGACAGACAGGACATGAAACAAAGGACTACTGATTCTTGCCAAAACAAGTGTGGTTATGGCTTTATCAAAAGGCATCTTCTGAGGCCAGGACAATATGGCACCATCCCTGAAGTGGCCTTCACAATCCGGAAAAGGGTCAGTGCCCTTTTTTTCGAAGGCAGCTGAATAGGCAGTGGGCCGATGGCTTCTGATGTGCAATGGGACATTAGCTGAAACAGTTATTCTTGAAGAGTAATTAAGCTCACACCTCTAAATAGTAGAATGGCATTTAATAGAGGGATGTGGAGAAGAACGGGATGCTGAGATGAAGCCACATATACACATAGCCAAGAAGAATGGACAGCTGAATTCAAAAAACATCAACAATTTCCAGAATTTAAAATCCTGAGTCATAACATGACACTAGTGGAATTCAGGTGTTTCTGGTATATAGACTGCTCTCATCCAATGTGAGGTTGAACTGTTGACCTTGTGTACATCCTACTTCACAAATGAGTCTGTCATATATGCTAAGACTATAGGCTGAAGATAATGCCCCAACACTGAGGAGAAACCACAGATGACTGTCCAGGCAGCTGGCTGTTTCTGTCAACTCACAATTTTTTGGAAGTTGCTTGCATGTACTTCCTGTTTTTATTTTTGTTAGCTAATATTATTTCCTTCTTGGGTCTCTGAGGGAGTTGAAGATTAGTTAGTTATAGTTGACGATTAATTAGGATAGAAAGTGAATTAGATACAATAGGATAGATAATGGAATTATTTTCTTTGAATTTGTCAAATACAAATGAACTAGACATTGTTTAGGTATTTATTACTTGTATATATTGTATATAGTTATTGTACTTTTGTATATAGTTTTTCTTATGTTAGTTATAAGCTTTTTCCTTTTTTCTTTTTATTAAAATAGAAAAGGGGAAATATGGTGATGTTTTATTTGTATTAAAATGTTATTTATATGTTAATAAATAAAGTTGCCCGGGGGTCAGAGCTATTAGCAAGCCATAGGAAAGCAGGGCAGTGGTGTCATACACTTGTAATCCCAGCACTTGGTAGGCAGAGCTAGGTAAGTCTCTGTGTGTTCAGGGATACAGCCAGTATTGGATATACATGCCTTTAATCTCAATACCAATCATGGAAAACCTGGAGGTCTATACAGACAGGCCGTGACAAGGCAGTCATGTGGTTGGTTTTACAACCAATGAGAAGGCAGAACAGGAACTCTATATAAAGACTTTAACACAGGAAGTAGCTCTGGTTCGGAGAGGTAGGACCACCGCAGGAGGAAGGGTAAGGTTTTAGCTCTTAGCTCTGACCTCTTGGCTTTCTTCTTTGCATTGGTTCTGTGTTTCTTATTTAATAAGATGGTTGGTTACTTCTACATTAGAGTGTCAGCCAGTGAAAAACAATGACACAGAAATGGATGACAAAGATACACTGTGCTGCTTGTAAAAGATTATTTATCCATAATAATATAGCCAGGTGCTTACAAGCATAAGAACAAGTCAATCTGAAATAGTATACAGTAAGATATTATAAAGGTTGTATAGAAATTCATGAACTAGACTAGACAATAATACCATGAATCAAGGAAACAGACTTGTTTTTGTGAATTAACAAAAGTACTGGTGAAGCATTTTTCACCTAATCCAATCTAAAGGAATGAATCCCCAAGTAATAGAACTGGAGTTGAAAAAAGGACATTGCAGTGTATCCCAATGACATTAGAGTTACCTTATAGAATACTGTGGATGGTCACATGCAAAGAAATTAGAATTGGCCGGACGGTGGTGGCGCATGCCTTTAATCCCAGCACTTGGGAAGCAGAGGGAGGTGGATCTAGGTAAGTTTGAGGCCAGCTTGGGCTACAGAGTGAGTTCCGGGAAAGGTGTAAAGCTACACAGAGAAACCCTGTCTTGAAAAACCAAAAAAAAAAAAAAAAAAAAAAAAAAAAAAAGAAAGAAAGAAAAAGAAAAGAATAGAAAAAGAAAAAAAAAGTAGAATTTAAGAAGAAAAGGATGACCTCCTAGACACAAGTGAATGATTCAACCTTCTATGTTATAAAACTAGGAAAGGCATTAAGCAGTTCTGAGAGTAAAGCAGGAAGAGTTTTCTCTAACAGCGTCTGTGGACTGGACAGATTCAGCAGAGAATTCTCCTTACCTTTAGACAAACATATACTAAGACCACAAGGAGAATATTGCATAAAACATAAAGAAAAGGAATGCTAGGAAGTCATCATACAAAGCTAGCTTTACCTCAACAACCAAAGTAGGTGATGCCAAATAAAAGACCAAACAGATCAGCCCAAACAAATACATGCACAGTCATGATTCCAGGAGCAACATAGACACAGATTGTCTCTAAATTGCATAGACATGGAATGCAAGCTGGTTTAAAAGAATGTACAACTATTTTAACACCTATGAACTGATCAATGTAAAACACCAAATACATGAACAGTGAGAAGAGATGATCATACCAACAGATACAGGAAAGCCTGGTGGCAAAATATCACACTTGCTCATTTTAAAAGCTCTGAAGAATTTAAGAACAATAAGAATATGCTCAGCATATTTAAGAAAATGAGACAGAAAACAACCTATAACCTGACAGCTGGAATCCTATTGCCTGATTCAGGACAGAAAAGGGTGTCTTCCACACTCAAACACTACATCATTGGGTACACAGTTCAAGGACAGAGAAAATTTTAAAAGTAAAAATATAGGACAGTAGATAAGAAATAGAATTCTGCAATTTAAAAGTAGAAATATTTATAAGAAAGCTAAGACATAATAGATCTCTTCATAAGCAGAATAATCCACATACATCACTTTTTTTTTTAAACATACCAAGAAGATGCTGAGAAGACATCAGACCACTCAGAGTGTCTACAAATATTTTAGAGTCCCTGGTAGTAGCATCCACAGTGTCAAAAACTGCTATGCGGCTATGGCAGGGGGCAGAGTTACCAATGGCCATATCCAGATTTGGAACCTCTGTGCTATAATCCCAACCTGCCAGGCAAGGAATGCCCATTGGTGTCATGGCGGCAAGACTATTTTGTGGATAACACTAGGCCTTTTGGTTTGATCTGAGGCCAACTCCACAGAAGGAAATACATGCATGGCACAAGCAACCTGGCCAAAAGTCAATGACTCTGAAGGTCAGAGCACCTAGGAGGGACTCCACTACTGACATTCTGCTACACATACAAATATTCAAACTGTCATTTACTGATTCTTATCACACCATACCTTGGTGTTGCTTTCAGCCTAGGTCTAAGAAATGTTATTTTCAATGGAGAACAGTTATTACAGAGACTCATAACCCATCAAATAGTGAGAACAATTGACTGCTTACTGCACAGGCTATAATGGGAATTCCAACTTCTCACATCTAAATTGCTGAGAACATTAAAGGAGAGAAGGTAAAAGATTTTAAGACCTAGAGGGTGGGGAGGTGAGATACGAAAAACTCTCTTACCATATGACATGCCAGTTGCAATTATGGACACATTAGACCTGGCTACCTGGCCCAATCCTGCTCAAATCATACATGAAATATGATGAGGACAACTGGGAAGAAAACATATCTACCCAGGGATGGGACAGAAGGGGACAAGTGGGTAATGATGTGTGAATAAACCTCTGAAATCATTAAATATCAATACCTATTGATTACAAAATTTATACACATACAACTTAAGAGGAGATATCAATGTCTATTTCGAAGTAGAACTTTTGTTTTTAATCATGTATTAAACAAGCCAATTAGAGAAGATTTATACTTGTAGTGGGTAGCCATTCCAGCTTTGATCTGGAAGTTCCAACCCCCATTGAGACTTTGGCATCTGTCACGCCTACAAGGCGGGGCCAAGGGAGGCGCCTGGAGACCTGAGATCTGGATGGGCTGCACTCTCACTCGGTTCCGGGATCTTGGACATTGAAGGTGGGCCAAGCAGAACTCTAGAGAACACCGCTGGACTGCGATACACCTTCCCCAGACCCCGCGACCTACCTATCCCTTAACTTGTAAGTTATGCCATTAAATAAATCTCCTTTTAACTACATGGAGTGGCCTTAATAATTTCACCAATATCTGGCGCTCATGTGGGGCAAATTCCAAAGGCTTGGGTGGCTCCCACCCTCAGCCTCCTCCCCGGCTAGCGGATACTTAAACCTGCCTGCAAAGTTCCATATAACCAGGGAACGCCTACACGGTTCCATTACCGAAAAAGGGAGCAGCTAGTCCGGTCTCAGTTCCCTAGCTTAGCCCCGAGACCAGCGAAAGAGGCACTCCCCCGCTTCCTGAGTGCTGGCTCTGGCTCCTGCCATCTTGACTCCAGCGAGCTGCAGTCAGCCAAGATCACCAGCAGGCCCTGCTTTGGAGCTGTACCAGTGCCACCTGCTGGCTGAAAAGTGCTACTACACCCCCCAAAACTACGAAAGGTAAGCATATTGTTTCAAGTAAAAGTACTTGATAATTTTACACCTTAAAATTGACTAACAAATTTTGAGTAATTCTTGTAATATGGCCGACAACATTACCTCACAAGAATTTGAAAACCTTTTTGCCTGTATGATGAATGACATCTTCCTGGAAATATACGACCTTCCTAAGGCATATCTGGCCTGTACCATTTTGGCATTCATTGTAATAATTTACACAGTGTTCAAACACTGGTTTAATAACAAGAACAAAGATGAGTCATTATTGGGACTGATACACGATTTAAAAAATAGCAATGAAGGCTTACAGAAAAAGATTCTTTCTCTGGAATCTGCTAACCAGGATTTACAGGCTTTAAAAGATAGCAATGAAATCTTACAGAAAAAGATTCTCTCTTTGGAATCTGCTAACCAGGATTTACAGGCTTTCAAAGATAGCAATGAAGCCTTACAGAAAAAGATTCTCTCTCTGGAATCTGCTTTAAAAGAGAGCAATGAAGGCTTACAGAAAAAGATTCTTTCTCTGGAATCTGCTGATCAGGATTTACAAAACAGGCTTGTACCAAAAATTGATCTTATTGATAATAAATGTGAATATTTAATGGACAGAACACTAACTCTCCAGACACTATATAAGGAAGAAAGATTATCATTAATTGATAAGATAAGGTCCATGGAATTATGTGTTTCTGAGGAACATAAAAACTTCTATGATTCCATGAGAAATCTGGAGTCCCTTGCCAGAGAGGAGGTTCACTCCATAGAACAGACCCTAGGTGCTCGTTTGCAAGCCTTAGAAGAAACTCTCAGTAAACATGACAAGGGACCTAATAAGCAGAAGGGTAAGACCATAGAGGTTGTAACATCTCCAAATGGCTCTCATACAATGGCTTATCCTGTTGTCATCCATGAGAAGCCAGCAGATGACACACACCCCGAGCCATATAATACATATACATTACAACGAATTTCAACAAGGGACTTTAAAAATATGAAGTAAGCAGTAGTTATTTATGGGATACACTCCACATACATAAGACAGATGTTAAATTCGTGGTCTACCTCACATAGAATCATCCCAGATGACTGGCATCAGTTAATTTCAGCTGTTCTAGAATATAGCCAGCAGCTACAGTGGAAAAGCTGGTTGAGAGAAGAGGCAAAAAATTTAGAACAACAAGGTAAAATCAGGTTTTGTGATCTCCCAAGATCAAATACTTGGTGAGGGATGTTTCACTGACAGGAATGTACAAGCCACTTATGATGAGCATACAATATCCCTATGCCATACAGCAGCTCTAAATGCTTGGGAAAAAATTCCAGAACCTGGAAAACCAACTGAGGTATACACAAAGATATTTCAGGGACCTCACGAACCCTTCACTGATTTTTTACAAAGGCTGAACACAGCTATAACAAAAGCTGTATCAGATAAAGAATTAAGAAAAGTATTAATTGAGTCCTTGGCGTTTGACAATGCTAATGCAGAATGCAGAAGAATACTTACACCATTAAAGATCAGATCAGCTCCTTTGGAAGAATGGATTCAGTATATTAATGGTGTTGAGTCTCGTAACTACAGTAATGAGGCTTGGATAGGAGAGACAAATCCCAGAGGTGAAAGAAGGCCCCGTGTTACCAAGTGTTTTAAATGTGGTACACCAGGTCATATAAGTAAAAACTGTACGTGGGGTACTCCTAGAAGTAATACTCCTTTTAGGAATAGCCTAAACAGGAGACCCCAACCACCTCCCAGATTATGTAGAAAGTGTGGCAAAGGCCGACATTGGACCAGTGAGTGCAGATCAAAAATAGATATACGAGGCAACCCTTTACTGGTGGGAAATGCCTCAGGGGGCCTCTTGCAGGCCCCCAAATCAAATGTAGTACGAACATTCCCAGCCACTGTGGAAGAAATTGCTCTCCAGGACAACTGAATAAACCAATGCCTAATGTAAAAACCGATACTGCAATGGATGATAAAACAGCTCTGATAGGTGGATCACAGTTTACAAAGAACACTATAAAACAAATATTTTGGCAGACTTCCGTAAATGAACAAAGACCAAAGCTTAGAATTCGAATTAATGGCCTGGTTCTGGAGGGCCTGGTAGACACAGGCGCAGATGTGACTATAATTACACCAAAATCATGGCATGCGAATTGGCCTCTTCAAGAGGTAGATGTCCAACTTTTAGGGATTGGCACCCTATCTCAGATAAAACAGAGTTCAAGATGGGTTGAATGCATAGGGCCAGAAGGACAGAGAGGAAGCCTGAAGCCATATGTAGCAAATGTAGCAGTAAATCTTTGGGGCCGAGATCTGTTACAACAGAGGAATACCCAGATTAAAATTCCTACACTTTCAGAAAAGGAATACAGACCAATGCATGTTTCTAGGAACAATATCATGACATGCTATAAAAATCAGTCACCAACCATTCAGGCTGTTCACAAACAGAGCACAACTGCTGTTGAACTCTCAGAAGTACCAACTGCCTTACCTTTAAAGTGGCTAACTAATAAACCTGTCTGGGTTGGACAATGGCCTTTGACAAAAGAGAAGCTACAAGCTTTAGAACAGCTGGTTCAAGAGCAGTTAAATGCTCAACACATTGAAGAATCTACCAGCCCTTGGAATTCTCCTGTATTTGTTATTAAAAAAAAGTCTGGTAATTGGAGAATGCTGACAGATCTGAGAGCTATTAATAAAGTAATTCAGCCAATGGGCTCCCTACAGACTGGGATGCCCTTGCCCTCTCTGCTACCTAAAGAATGGCCTATAATAGTTATTGACTTAAAAGACTGTTTCTTTACCATACCCTTACAAGAAAATGATAGAGAAAAATTTGCCTTCACAGTACCTAATTATAACAATTCTCAGCCAGTCAAGAGATATCAATGGAAGATCCTCCCATAGGGAATATTAAACAGCCCTACTTTGTGTCAATACTTTGTGCAGAAACCATTGGAGATAATTCGTGTAAAGTTTCCACAATCTATAATTTATCACTATATGGACGATATCCTATTAGCTGATCCAAAATTAGATACATTAGAAAGCATGTTTGAAGAAGTAAAGTTTTGCCTTGCTGGGGACTGCAAATTGCTCCTGAAAAAATACAAAGAGGAGATTCTATTAATTACTTAGGATATAAGATAGAGCTACAAAAAATTAGACCCCAAAAGGTACAACTAAGTAGAGATCGATTGAAGACTCTTAATGATTTTCAAAAGTTATTAGGAAGCATTTCCAACTTACTGGGTATCATGGGAATACCCAAAGATGGACTACAAAATTTGGCTAATACTCTAGAAGGGGACAAAGAATTAAATAGTCCAAGAGAATTATCAACCGAAGCTGAGAAGGAATTGGCTATAGTAGAAAAGACAATTCGAGAAGCACATGTGGATCGTGTGGATCCAGAACTTAAATGCATTCTTGTCATATTCCCCTCCAGACATCCCCCAACAGGTATTTTGATGCAGAGGGAAGATATTATATTGGCATGGATATTCCTACCACGTAAACCAAATAAGAAATTAAAGACTTATATAGAAAAGATCTCTGATTTGATTCAAAAAGGTAAACTAAGACTTCGCCAGTTGACAGGAATGTACCCAGCAGAAATTGTAGTACCTTTAACTAATGAAGAAATTTCATCACAATGGAAAGATAATGAATACTGGCAGAGAGCTTGCAGTAACTTTTTGGGAGAGATTAACAACCACTATCCCAAAAGCAAGAGAATAGAATTCATAAAGAAGACCGAATGGATTCTTCCTCACATTGTATGACAAAAGCCAATTTCTGGAGTCCTCACATTCTATACTGATGCAAATAAATCAGGGAAAGCAGGATATAAATCAGGAGACATAAGTAAAGTGGTACAAAGTTCATACAGCTCTGTACAAAAGGCAGAACTGTATGCTATTCTTATGGTACTGATGGACTTCACAGAACCCCTCAATATAGTCACTGACTCTCAATATGCAGAGAGAGTTGTTTTACATATTGAAACTGCTGAATTTATTCCTGATAATACAGAATTAACTTCATTATTCATACAATTGCAGGAAATCATCAGAAAAAGGGAACATCCTATATATATAACACATATCAGATCCCATACAGGTCTGCCAGGACCTCTAGCGCAAGGTAATGATGAGATTGATCAGTTACTAATAGGTAATGTGCTAGAAGCTTCAGAATTTCATAAGAAATACCATGTAAATAGCAAAGGTTTGAAGAAGGATTTCTCCATCACTTGGCAACAGGCTAAGGATATTGTGAAAAAATATCCTGCCTGTTCCATCTATAACCAAATTCCATTACCTGCAGGGAGCAATCCAAAAGGTATACAAAGAAATGAAATTTGGCAGATGGATGTGTTTCATTTTGCAGAATTTGGAAGATTAACGTCTGTACATCATACCATTGACACCTATTCAGGATTTCAATGGGCAACTCCTAAGAGTTCTGAAAAGGCTGATTCTGTGATTACACACCTATTAGAAGTTATGGCCATCATGGGAATACCTGTACAAATTAAGACAGACAATGTCCCAGCATATGTCTCCAATAAAATGAGACAATTCTTTGCTTATTACAATATAAAGCATGTTACAGGTATACCACACAATCCCACAGGCCAAGCAGTCATAGAAAGATCCAATCGAACTTTAAAGGATATGCTAAACAAACAGCAACAGGTAACAATGACTCCTAGAAATAGATTGCATAATGCTTTATTAACCTTGAATTTTCTCAATGCTGATGAGAAAGGAGCAACAGCTGTGGAGAGACATTGGACGAAGACAAAACTCCTGAGCTAAACCAACTGGTTTATTTCAAGGATGTGCTGACCTCAGAATGGAAACCTGGATATGTTCTACCTTGGGGAAGGGGTTTTGCCTTTGTTTCTGCAGGAGAAGAAAAGCTATGGATACCAACAAAATTAATAAAAATTCAATTCGAACAGGAAAAAACCCTTGATGAGGAGAAGTAAAAGATCATCCACCAATGTGACATCTCTACAAGTTGTAAGAAAAATTTACCAATCAAAGGTTGGGGTAGGGTTCTGTTTTTGTCTTTCCAGGATAATGGAAATACCCATCTTCCAAAAATCATAAGGCCTTGGATATCCAGATGTTTACAGCAGAAAGAAAGAATCTATTGGTACCATTCTACACACGATAAAATCTCACTGTCTAACATCTATCTCTCTATCAATCTAGAAAAGTTGTGGTTCCAATTCAATTATAAGCCAAGCTGGCTTTGGAGATGGAATTGGCTCACTCCTTCTCTAAACTCAAGCACATTGTTAAAAGAAAAGTTTGAGAGATTCTTCAGTCCCATATCAGAAGAGTCCTCTGGTGTGGGACAGAAGGAAACCAATAAAAAGGGACCATTGTCTTCTAGATTCTAATTCTCTCCACACTTACTCTTGATTTCTCAGAATCCTTTCTTACATGCTATGTCCTCTTTAAATCCAAACCTTCCATTTTGATAACAAATAAGTTTTTCTAATAGCAATCTCAGAAGTCCCCAGAAGGAAGATGGGGCCCCAACAACAACTCTACCCAATCCAGAATGATGCCATGGTAATCATCATCATACTACACTTCTTACCAGAATTTCAAACAATCTTACCCATTACTCTAAGACTTGCTGCAGAACCTACAGTTAGTCTAACTGAGATTTAACTATCTGAGCTTTCTCACAGTACCCAACAGAGATAACATCACCCCCTAAACAGCAGGAAGCAATGCTAAGAAAATGACGCCCCTTCTCTCTTAGGTTTCATACTTCTCAGGGTTAAGGATGATGGTTATAGGGTTGGGGGTGGAAGAAAATATTGAACTCAGTATTCTAAAAAAAGAGAGAGAGAGAGAGAAAAGGGAAAAGAAGAAATGGAATGGATAGGTATAAGATATTATGGTAGATTATTGTATATACTAGTAAACAAATTTAGTAAAATAGCAGCCTTAGATAATTTGCACTGTAATTTGCACTGTTATGGATTATGTTATATGTTGATACAAATGTAAAATATTTTTATATTCCTGTTTAAGATAATTTGTATATTGATACAAATACAGAACTACATTTGTTATAATGTATATATATTTCTACTCTTATTTGAAATATTTGTATATTGATACAAATGTAAATTTATATCTGCATACTTTATGTATGTTCTACTTCTGTTTAGGATATTCGGTATATTGATATATATTTAATATTCTTGTCATATTGCATATCGCACTACATACTCTTACCTCTGTTATAAATATTGATATATATTTAAAATTATTGTCATATTGCATATCGCACTATATACTCCTACCTCTGTTATAAACATCTTGTGTATTGTCACAATTTTGAAGTCATTGTTCTTTACCATACATTTGATTATAGACTGTTTACCTTGTTTGCGTGAAGCCTTAGTCCTTAAGTTATTTCGGTAGATAAGACTTATAGATTGATAGTCACCTATGCTTGTCATCTCTATAGTTATGTTAGTTAGGTTATCCAGATTTACAGATACATAGATCAGATGGACAGGTAATCTTCAAACACTTCATAGACCTAGAGAATATGGCATTTAAATAACTTAGAATTCTGTTGACGTGAGACACAATTGCTCCTGGCTGCACCAATTTGATCCCAAGGGAATGTTGGGCTTCTAAGACATTTCCATTTGGAAGTTTGTCTTCTTGGCACAAAATGGCCTACTGGGCAAAGAACTGCCCTTGCCTTGATGGCTGACAGTACGAATGCAATGCTGTCCTTTCTGGACAAGCAGGATACAAGGAAAGCGACCACTGTACTCTGCCAAGACAGGGTAAGATGGTCTTTCAGAATTCCTACTTCTGAAAATGGTCTGTCAGATACTTTAGGCCTGTAGCCAATTTGAATGCAACAACAATGCTGAGAAACATTAGGTGATTGTCCAGGCTGCCAGCTGCCTCGGTCTACTCTTGCAAGATTCCCGAAAGTTGCTTGCATCCATCTACCATTTCTCAGGTACCATTATATTCCTTCTCAGGTCTTTGATGGGATTGAAGACTAGCAGTTATAGTTACAACTTAGTAGATAGAACATATTAAGTATTAGATTCAGGTTCTTTAGGATAGGACACCTTTTGGAATGATCTTTGTAACATGCCATTTACCTATGCTCTATACTTCTCTGGATTTTAGTATATGTTTCTTGCTTGATATTGTTTGCATTGGTTGTAGTTCCATCTTATCTAGGTCATTATTCCTCATTATTCCTGGACAATATTTGATAACCATTCCTTTGTATATAGTCTTGTATTAGGTTAGAACCTTCTTATTTAGACAAAAAGGGGGAGATGTAGTGGGTAGCCATTCCAGCTTTGATCTGGAAGTTCCAACCTTTATTGAGACTTCGGCAACTGTCACGCCTACAAGGCAGGGCCAAGGGAGGCACCTGGAGACCTGAGATCTGGATGGGCTGTGCTCTCACTCGGTTCCGGGACCTTGGACGGTGAAGGTGGGCCAAGCAGAGCTCCAGAGAACACCGCTGGTCTGCGATACACCTTCCCCAGACCCCGCAACCTACCTATCCCTTAACTTATAAGTTACGCCTTTAAATAAATCTCCTTTTAACTATGTGGAGTGGCCTTAATAATTTCACCAATATATACTCTCTGTTTTTGCTTCTATTTATTTAATTAAAACTGAACAGCAAACAATAAAAAAGTTTTTAAAAAGGAAAAAAATAAAGAAGCACAAGAGAGACATATGAAATACAGACTTGTGTAGACAAAATTCTAAACAGTCTTAGTAAATAAGAAACACAGAGCCAAATACAGAGGTAAATAGCCAAAGAGATCAGAGAGCCACGACTACCTTATCTTACCACCTTTCCGCCATCTCTTCCCCAGAGAGAGTCTCTTCTTGCCTGACTTGCATTTTTGTTGCCTTTCTGTTCTGCCTTCTCATTGGCTCTAATCCCAACCACATGACTTCCTTGTCACTGCCTGTCTATACAGGCCTCCAGGTTTCTATGGTTGGTACTGGAATTAAAAACTCATCTCACCATACTTGGCTGTGTCCTTGACCACAAAGACTCTGACTACCATGTGATCAGATTAAGGGTGTGGGCTACCACCACCTGACTGTTGTTCCTGGCTCACTATGACCTCTGATCTCCAGGCAAACTATTTATTAACATACAAATAAAATCACATTTCAGCACAAATAAAATATCACCATAGACTTGAACTCACAGAAGGAATTGAGGATGACATTGGAAGATGGGCAAAATAGGCATGCACATGGCATAGAATGCATTATTGTGAAATTACAGTGCTAGAAGATTTATATGATTAACTCAAGGTTGATCACAGTCAAGCTACCCATGATTTACTTCACAAGTGCAGTAAAGAGACTTCTACAAATTTACATTATTTAAGCTTGAGTCATCCCAGGTGCTATTTCAGATGGCAGTGCAGACCACAGGAACAACAGCACCATGGTGGTGGCAGAAGAGCAGACACCTAAAGCAGTAAGAGCAGCAGATCCAGAACCAATCCGACCTGCTGTGACCAAATGAATTTCACCAAAACGCTGAAAACTTATGTTACACAATAGAAAGCCATGTCAACCGTTATTGTACAAAACAGTAAATATCCACATAAAAAGGAATGAAAATAGTTGAAAAGCAATGAAGTGGTGAAATTTGACTGTGTGCAATTGAAAAGCTGCATAGAAATGGTAATAACTGCTGGGCATCCTGGCGCATGCCTTTAATTCCAGCTCTTGGGAGGCAGAGGCAGGCAGATCTCTGTGAGTTCAAGGCCAGCCTGGTCTACAAAGCGAGTTCCAGGACAACCAAGGCTGTTACACAGAAAAACCCTGTCTTGAAAAACCTTAAAAAAGAGAGAAAGAAATGGTAATAACTGAAAGTATAAAGAAATAGCCTACAGAATGGAGAAATTTATTAATAAACATTTCATAGTACAATATATAAGTGCCCAGATTTTACCAGGAAGCTAAGAAAAATGTGAAGCAAATGATATTATAATCAACAAAAAAGTGATAATGTACAAAAGTTTTGGCATGACCAAAATGTTAACAGGAAATGCTCCACACATTAGTCATGAAGAAAGTGTTCATCTAATGTACACCTCTCTGCTTAGTCAGTGTCCACACTCAAGGTCCTAAACAATAACAAACACTGAAGACAACACAGGAGGAAGAACACGGAGACATCGTGGGAATTCAACTGACTCCAGACACCAGGCAAGATTGTGGGCAGTTTATTGAAAAAAAGAAAAGAAAAAACCTGGAGAAGATATTACTTGGGTTTATAAAGGAATGAAATATATTGAAAAATATCAATGAAATAGGAAGAAACGCAGAAAGCTGGAAATGAAACATAATACAGATAAATTAACAAAATTTATATTTTCCTTCAGTGACTTCTGGAATGGGTATGTTCAATTTGCCTCAAACCAAACTTGAAAATAGGATACAACCTCAAAAGAAAAGGAGAAAACCCTAAAATCAAAACATATACTTCTATAAAAGTATTTACTTCGTCGGGCGCGTTGGTGACACACACCTTTAATCCCAGCACTCAGGTGGCATAGCCAGGCAGATCTCTGTGAGTTCAAGGGCAGCCTGGTCTACAGAGGGAGATCCAGCACAGGCACCAAAACTACATAGAGAAACCCTGTCTCAAAAAACCAAAAAGTATTTACTTCAAATGTAAGGATACAAAGTGCTGAGAGTGAAGGAACTTATTCATTCATTCATTTATTTATCTATTTATTTATTTATTTATTATTTCCGGGGGTGTTGCCTGCCAGTAAGCCAGCCACACAAGCTGTGTCTGGGCTCCTAAGCCTGTCATGACAGCTGTGTGGTCGAGCTGTTTTGGGGCCCCTCCACAACTAACATGATTGCCACTCGCATAAACCGATCCTGAGTCTTATGTAGTCTGTAGAGCCCTCCCCCCCCCCCCAAGCCCCGCTAGCTTTAAAGACCCTGCCCCATTGCTAGTCGGGATCTCCCTGCTCTGCTGCTGCTTCAGACGGATGGAGAGTCCGAGTTAAGACTTGTAACAATACAAACAGGACACAGCGAACTCAGAGAGGTGTAGGGGGAAAGTATCTGTGGGGCAGGGGAGAACTGGAAAACTAAGAAAAAGGGGGGCTTGGGGAGCGAGGAGGGATGGTGCAGGCGGGTTTAGAGGAAACGCGTAACCGGAAGCGGGGTGTATTGGGCGGGGCCAGGAGGTGCGGCTCCAAGGAATGAGGCTGAAGTGACAGGAAATTCCACCATTCCCTGTTGGACTCGGGGAATACAGGGGTCCGGAACTGGGTGAGGAAGACCCGGCCGGGTATTCAGAACCTGAAACCTCCCCGGAGCCGCAGTCTCCGCGCCGGGCGGCCTGGGAAAGTCACCAGTCAGCAGCGCAGTGGCGGGAACCGCAGCCCGGCGGCCCTGGAACCTCCCAGGTCAGAGGAGCTGCGGGGCTGGGACACGGGAGGGGAGGGACCGGATGTGCCCGCCGAGGCTGCTCAGGACACTGTCAGCCCCCGCTGTCCTGCCCCGGGACGTCGGGGAACCTGCGGCAGCTTACGTCATCACCTGCGGTCAGGTGCGGTCGTTTCCCCGCACTACAAGCTGGATGCCTCCCTGCGGGCCTCGAACACCCCTTAAAAGTGTTCGTCCATCACAGTTCTCTCTCTTGCTCATTGCTTGCTCTCTTACCTGTTCTCTGTCTGTCTGCCTCTCGTGTCCCCACTCCGAGACCGCCTTTTCCTCTTTTGCTCATGCTCCTCCCCCAATAAACCTCACCCTAGACCTGTTGCACGTGGCGTGTTCTCTTAGCGGCCCACCCTGGCCGGCCGCCTTTTCCGTACAGACACAGCTTTCAATATTCTGTTACCGATATTTTTTCCATTGTCGGTAAGTTTGAGATCCCATGAAGTGGGTCTTATCGTGATTATTTTACACTTATCTTATGTTGCCAGACTATTCTGTCATAATATAAATCATAAAATAATCCAGGAGAGCATTTGCATTGTCCGATGTTTGCAAACAGGGTTCTCTTTGCTATGTGACAGTTCCAATAGTCCTGGAATTTAAATTCATCCATGCTTTCTAACTCCACTGTTTTACCACAGGCCTATTTTAGAGAGTGGCACTTGCCCCTGAGACTAGGCATCCCCAGAGAGTTTGTAGCTAGTATCACATGAGGAACCAGTGAGATACGATTAAACAGAAAATAGGTTTTATGGAGTGCCCCAGATATGGTTGTAAACATTAAGCAAACCTTTTACTCCCCATTAGTTTTCCATCTGAGATATATGCAGTCTAGAATGTAAATACAGCATTCAGAAATGTGTCTTTGTATGCTGTGTCCTTATGTTACAGCTTAGGTTCAGCCAGACATAACATGCATGCTGTGAGTGTATTGGGCCACACTATTTTATAGTTAGCAAATACACTTTAAACAGTATTATTTTATAATATTTATGATCACTCACCCATGTCAGAAAAATGTCTGTTTCATTGAAGAAAAGCATTCTGCTCATGCACACTTATCCCAACTGTTGTTTTTTTTTTATTTTAGGGTTTGTTGACATTCAGTGCTGTGACTGTGGACTTGTAGGTGGAGTGGGAATGCTTTGACCCTGCTCACTGGGCTTATTGCAGAGATCTCCTGTTGGAGAATTGCAGCAGTCTGGATTCTGAAGGTGAGAATAGTTTTCTGCAGTCTCCCTTGCTTCTCCTCAGGGTTTCTGAGAAAACTACTCTGCATGTGTGTGAGCTGTGTGTGAAGGAGTCTCACACCTCACAGAGTAAAGTGAAATCCTTAGAGAAAGAGACATTTTTCCTCATATTTTCTCTTTCTTTGATGGTTTTTTCCTTTTGTCAGGTGTTAACATCTTTTGTATTTGCTCCTTGCAAAGTTCCAGGTGCTTTCTGAAGAACCTCTTTCTCCTATGCAGCCTCACAAGGTCGGTCAGTCCTGCTCACCTGTGCATCAGAACAAAGAGCCCTGGATGGAGAAGAGAGAGGAGACAGTAGCAAAGGATCCAGGTGTGTTAGAGGGTCTGAGGAGGGGGTGAAGAGATGCGGAAGGGCTGAAGTGACAGTAGAAAGAGGACGTGAAGTTGGTTTTCCCACATTCTATTTCATTAGAAATGATTCTAGAGAAGTCCACTGAGAATAATCTCAAGATTTTCCTATTGTAGATGTTTGAAGATGGTAGGAAAGTACTAATACTCAGAGGTACATATAATTTTATTTGACTTTGCACAGGAGTGATGCTGTCCCTTTTCCATTTCCATCTTTGGTTGTGTTTTTATACCACTGTTAAGTGGTTTCATTAGTATAGTTTTAGTAAGGTGTTTGGTTAGAACCATTTAAGCCTCTGGGTTGGTCCTGTATACAGAAGTTTTGGAATCTTTTAATTCCTTAAGGTTCTGTGATTAATTTCTCTATTTCTAAAATAATGCCAGCAAAATTTCAATAAGACTTACGTAATATCTCTGACAAGTATTAAAGTCTAATTACATTGTCTTCCTTTTGATATCCTATTGTCTGTATTCAACACTACACGGTTTGCATCGCTACAGTTTTTATATGTTTTGAAATTATCTCTGGATTTCATCCTCTCATTATTTTTGAAGTCTTTGATTACTCACAATTTTATATATCTTAGGAATTCCTGATTTTCTCCATTTATAGAAAAAAATGTATCTAATATCTTGGTACAAATTATTTAGAATCTTTACAGAACATAAGGCTTGTTTTATATTTCTTTACATGTTTGAATGAGAGCATGGTATCAGGGAGTCACTCTTCACATGTCTTTTTTATATATATTCTCTGTTCTGTCTACTATTGATGTCAGTATACTAGGTTCTTGGAGAAGACACCTGTGGTTGATATATTGTGCACCCTAATAAACCTTTCCTGGGGATTAGAGAACAGAACAGTCACTGGATTGGACATAGAGGCCAGACAGGGGTTGCACACACGCCTTTAATCCTATCACTGAGGATGCAGTGATCTGTCTGGATCTCTGTGAGTTCAAGGCCACACTGGTTAACAGAGCCAGGTGTGGTGGTGCATGCCTTTAATCCTAGCACTTGAGATCTCCTCTCTTTGCTTGGGAAGGACACACATCTTTAATTCCAGGAAGTGATGGCAGGAAGCAGAAAGGTATATAAGGCGTGAGGTCCAGGAACTAGGAGCTTTTTAGCATCAGTTCAGCTGAGATCCATTCAGGTGAAGACTCAAAGGCTTTCAGTCTGAGGAAACGGGATCATCTAAGGAGTTGGTGAGGTTGTCTGTGGCTTCTATTGCTCTGCCCTTTCAGTTTTCACCCCAATATCTGGCTCTGGTTTTATATTAATAAGACCATTTAGTAATTCGTGTTAAACATTGATCTTTACTAGGTTTGAAGACTTGTTCTATTTTTAAGACAGGGCCACACTAGAGCATGCTTCTTGTAGTTTGAGAAGACTGGGTGACTTCTGATGTTAAGTGGATGATTCTCTGGAGGACTGGGCATTATTGGATTTCTGTGTTGTTCATGGTCATCTTACTTAATGGTGGACATTGAAGCTTCCCTGTATCTTTGTCTGTTTCCTTCCTAGAATTCTGTCATTGATTACTTCCTGTATTAAGAAACCGTTTTATGAAGTGCATTCATGTTGATCACATACCTTTCTGGTTTATTTATTTATTTATTGCTTTTTTTCATTTAAGAATTTTTTTTTCTGGTTTTTCGAGATAGGGTTTCTCATCTCTTTGGTGCCTGTCCTGGATCTTGCTCTGTACACCAGGCTGGCCTCAAACTCACAGAGATCGCCTGGCTCTGCCTCCTGAGTGCTGGGATTAAAGATATATGCCACCACCGCCCAGCTATTTAAGAAATTTTAAAAATTCTTTTTCCGTACCAACCACAGATCCCCCTCTCATCCCTTTTTCTCCTCCCCTCATCTTTCCTCACTCCCCCACCCTCCATTACCTCCTCATAAAGGGTAAGGCCTCCCATGGGGAGTCAACAAAGCCTGGTACATTCAGGTGAGGCAGGACCAAGCCCCTCCCCCCTGCATCAAGGTTGAGCAAGGTGTCCCACATCAAACCCCACACACTAATAGTGGGAGACTTCAGCACCAACGATCATTTGTTAATATTTTTTGTTTTGTATCTTTATAGATACTGTTAGCTACCATAATCATGACCAACCCTCTTCAGAGAAAATCTTTCTTCACTCTTAGCACTTTGTATTATACATATACATTTCAAGAAATCACTGAAGGGAATATAAACACATACTATTTTGTTATATTTCTGTATTATGTTTCTTTTCCTCTTTCTGCATTTCTGTTTCATTGATAGCTTGCATTTTATTTTATTCCTTTATAATTTTGAGTAGTATCTTCTCTTTTCCTTGCTTGGTTGTTCATTAAGCTGCACATTGACTTTTCTGGTGACTGCAGTGAGTTGGGTTCCCACTGACACTGTCTCTGTGTCCTTCCGTCTGTATTGTCTCCAGCATTTGTTATTTAACACCTTGGGTGTGGATACTGACTGGGCAGAGAGATATCAATGTACATTAGAGAACATTTTCTTCATCAGTAAACGTGTGGAGCATGTGCTGTTTACATTTCGACTATGTTAAAGCTTTTGTGCATTGTCACCTTTTTGGTTTATTTCTTGATTATACTGTTATTTGCTTTGCATTTTTTTTTTTAAATTTCTTGGTAAAATCTGTATTTATGTATTGTACTGTGAAATATTTGCTAATAAATTTCTTTGTTCTGTAGGCAGTTTCTATATTCTTTCAGCTATTTCCTTTTGTATGCAATTTTTCAGTTGCACACAGTCAGATTTCACCAATTCATTGCTTTTCACCTATTTTTATTCCTTTATATGTAGATATTTACTTTTCCCTACAGCACTGGTTGACGAGACTTTCTATTCTGTAACATAAGCTTTTGACATTTTGGTGAAATTCTGTTGGTCACAGCAGGTTGAATTGGTTCTGGATCTGTGGCTCTTATTGCTTTAGGCGTCTGGTCTTCTGCCACCACCATGGTGCTGTTGTTCCCATGGGTCTGAGTGTCTTCTGAAATCACAGCTGGGATGACTCAAGCTTTGCTCCGTGTGTCTGGTTTTGCTCTGCACTCTTAGGGTCTTTGTAATTTGTAAATAATGTAAATTTGTATGAATCTCCTGACTGTACCTGTAAAGTAAATCATTGTTAGCTTGATTGTCATGAATTTTGAGTTAATCATATGAATCTTTTAACACTATCATTTTCACAATAATGCATTCTATTCCATGAGCATGCACATTTTCCCATCTTCCAGTGTCATCCTTTCATGAATGCAAATTTCTATTTCATTTGTCTTTCTTGTGCTTGGTTAGTTTTTACCCCTTTTTTACAAACTATTTTTTTATTGTTTACTGTTCAGTTTGAATTAAATAAATAGAAGCAAAAACAGATAGTGTACATCTTCTCTAATTGGTTGGTTGTATCCATGATGGTTAAGAAAAGTTGTACCTTCAAATAGATATTGATATCGCCTCTTAAGTTCTACTGTTCAATATTTATAATTAATAAATATTGATATTTAATAATTACACAGTTTTACTCACTCATTTTTACCCCTTGTCACCCTCTGTCCCATTCCTGGCTAGATGTGCTTTCTTCTCAGTTGTCCTCATATTTCATGCATGATTTTGGGCAGGTTTAGGCCAGGTAGCCAGGCCGTAATTTGTTGATTATTCTGATTGTCATATCATATGGCAAGAGAGTTTTTCATATGTCACCTCCTTATCCTCTAGCTCTTAAAATCTTTTAACTCCTCTTCTGTACTGTTCCCTGCAATTTAGATGTGAAAAGATGAAATTCCCATCCTATCCTGTTTAGTAAGCAGTCAGTTGTTCAGTATTTGTTGAGTCTGTGAAAAAAACGTTGTTCATTGAAAAAAGAGTTTCTTAGACCTAGGCTGAAAGTAGCACCTGTCTGTGTTCTTATTAGAGTCAATGAAAGGCAGTTTGAATATTTGTAAATGTGATAGAATGTCAGCAGTGGCTTACCTCCTAGGGCCTGTGACCTTCACCATCACAAGGTTTTGGCCAGATTGCCTGTGCCATACATGTGTATTTTTCTGGGGAGCCTGCTTCAGATCAAACCAGAAGGCCTTCTGTTACCCACAAAATAATCTTGCTACTATGATACCTATGTGCATATCTTGCCTGGCTAATTGGGATTATAGCACACGGTATCCAAATCTTCGTATGCACATTGATTACCCTGCTCCCATCCCCTGCCTACATAGCAGTTTTTGACACTATGAAGGCTACCACCAGGGAGTCCAAGATATTTTTATACACTGAGTGGTCTGCTGACTTCTCAGAATCCTCTTTTTGAAAAAAAAAATAGTGATGTTTTATGTGTATTATGTAACTTTTAAGAGGTCTATCAGATCTTAACAGTTTCTCATGGGTATTTCTCCCTTTAAATTGCAGAATTCTATTTCTTATCTACTAGTACCCCCTTCTTTATTACTGTCCTATATTATCACGTTTAATATTGTCTGTGTCCTTGAACTGTGTACCCACCCACTGATGCAATGTTTTGAGTGTAGACGTCACCCTTTTCTGTCCTGGTTAGAGTGAAAGGATTCCAGCTGTCCTTTTGTATTGTTAGGTTTAGGATTGTCTCATTGTCTTTATTATGTGGCGGTATATTCTTTTTGTTCTCATATTCTTCTGAGCTTTTATAATGAATAAATATGATATTTAGCCACAGGCTTTTCATGGATTTATTGAGATCATCCTATTTCTTCTCTTACTCACTTTACACATTTGGTGTCATACATTGATTAATTCATAGGGGTTGAAACAGTCTTGCATTCTTGGCATTATATCAGCTTGCATCATTTCCATGTAATTTAGAGACAATCTCAGTGTCCATGTTCATTCTTACAACTTGTCTGTGATTTTCCTTTGCATAAATTTTTTTGGGTCACTTGCTTCAGGTGTTGAGGGAAAGCTACCATTCCTTTTTGCCTCCTGTTTTATACAATATTATCCTTTTGATATTGTAAGGTTTTTCTAAAGAAAAGAGACTTCTGTGTTGAATCTGTCCAGTCTTCACAATGCTGTTAGAGGAAACTCTTCCGTTTTTGTCTCAACACTGCTTAATACCTTTTCTAGTTTTATAACTTAGAAGGTTGCATTGTTCACTTGTTTCTAGGTGCTTGACCTTTTCTTCTTCAATTCCAAGTTCTTTGCATGTGACCCTCCACAGTACTTCATAAGGTAACTCTGTCATTGATATACACTACAATATCCTCTTTTCAACTCTATTTCTATTACTTGGGGATTCAACTTTTAGTTTGGATTCAGTGAAAAATGCTTCATCCGTACTTTTGTCAATTCACAGAACCAAGTATGTTGCATTGGCTCATTGTATTGTCATCTAGTCTCTATTTCATTAATTAATACACAACCTTTCTAGTATCTTTGTATATATTATTTCAGATTGACCTGTTCTTAAGCTTGTAAACTCTCAGCCACATAATTATGGGCAAATGTTGTAGCTAGAGTTTTCCTGCCTGGCCCACAGTCAGGATAAATCTCTCTCACCTGCCAGTCCCACAGCTGCTCAGACCCAACCAAGTAAACACAGAGACTTATACTGGTTACAAACTGTATGGCCGTGGCAGGCTTCTTGCTAACTGTTCTTACAGCTTAAATTAATCCATTTCCATTAATCTATACCTTGCCACATGGCTCGTGGCTTACCGGCATCTTCACATGCTGTTTGTCATCGTGGCGGCTGGCAGTGTCTCTCTGACTCAGCCTTCCACTTCCCAGCTTTATTCTCCTCCTTGTCCCGCCTATACTTCCTGCCTAGCCAATGGCCAATCAGTGTTTTATTTATTGACCAGTCAGAGCAGTACATTTGCTATACAGAACATCCCACAGCACTCCCTCCCCCTTTTTTTTTTTTTTCAAAAAGGAAGGTTTTAACCTTAACAAAGTAAAATTACATATAATTTGGGAATTTGGGCGTAGCTTCTCTTACTACTTCCTGCTGGAGGGGGGCGCTGTATCTTATGGGGACACAAAGAAAATTTTAGGATCATGGAATAGTCCATGAGGCTGTATTGTCTGAGCCAATTGCCTTGAAACCATTCTGGATGTTGGATCATCTGGGCCATGGTGTCATCGGAGACCTTTCAGGTGGTCTTGGCTGGTCAAACCTGATGTATCTTAATCTGGAACAAATCCATAGCCTTTGACTTTCTGTGGGAACAAAAGAGACTCTTTTCCAAAGCAACATATCCTTATATCCAAATTTTGAAGTCAAGATATCTTTAAAATATGCATATTGGTTTAACTCAGCTTCCTTTAAAATCAAATATCTCTCTGCAGTTAAGAATCCCAAAGACAACACAATCCAGATTCTCTGTGTAATATTCATCTTCATGTGGCTTATTTTTTATATTAATTTTACTGTCTCTTTAAAGACTTTATTTTTTAAAAGTATGTATTTGTTTCTATAACTGTATATATCACCTTTTTTGTCTCTTTCAAGCCTACGTATATTTTACACACATTGTAAACTATTACATCTGAATCTGTCTTATTGTGAATCTATTGCTTTAAACTGCAGCAGCTGTGGCTGCTGGCTCCGCCCACCTCAGCTTCCCAACATGGCGATGTTAAGTTTACCGCCAGCTCTGGGAGCTATCGTGGGTCTCTATGCTTTTATCCAAGCAGCATGTAGCCCAGAAACCTCTTTTTTTTTGTTTTATACTAGCAAAGTCTAAATCCACCACTCAGCTTAATGTGCCACTTGCAGAGGCCTCATTCCCGCCATACAGCAGATCGAGCGTGCACGCTAGGAACCCACAAGTAGCTCAGACTGGCAGCTGCCGCTCATTTGAGAGAGACAATTAGGAACTATTTTTAGCTCCGTTTTAGAATCTTTTTTCTCAGTTTTTAGGTGGAAACTCTTGCCACCACATTGGACGCCATTTGTAGCTAGAGTTTTCCTGCCTGGCCCACAGTCAGGACAAATCTCTCTCACCTGCCAGTCCCATAGCCTCTCAGACCCGACCAAGTAAACACAGAGACTTATATTGCTTACAAACTGTATGGCCGTGGCAGGCTTCTTGCTAACTGTTCTTACAGCTTAAATTAATCCATTTCCATCAATCTATACCTTGCCACATGGCTCGTGGCTTACCGGCATCTTCACATGCTGTTTGTCATCGTGGTGGCTGGCAGTGTCTCTCTGACTCAGCCATCCACTTCCCAGCTTTATTCTCCTCCTTGTCCCGCCTATACTTCCTGCCTAGCCAATGGCCAATCAGTGATTTATTTATTGACCAGTCAGAGCAACACATTTGCCATACAGAACATCCCACAGCAAAATGTCTTTTACAACCAGAGCCTATTGCTGACAAAACTTCTCAGTGTATCTTTGTCTTCCCACTTCTGTGTCACTGTTATTCATGAGCTGACACCCTGACACTCTAAGAAAGTGCCCTCAGTTCTCCATGAGTTCTGTCTCACTGCTCATTGGTTTAAGTCTTCACTATAGCTATGTAAGGAACAGTAAAGCAAGTCCTGCAGAGGTGGCTCAGCAGTTCTGAGCACTTGTTGCTCTTGCAGCTTCCAGGTTCTGTTCCATGTACTTGCATGGTGACTTAACTCAGGTTCCAAAGGATCTAGTGCCCTCTTATGGCCACTGCAAGGCACTTCATGTACCTGAAGGAAAATACCCATACAAATGAAATTAAAATACATAAATCTATTTTTACTTTCTATTTACCTTGATCCCATTCATTTCCTTGTCCCTTTGTATCTTCCTTCTGCCCCTGCACTCCTATAATAAAATTTAACAGAAAGAAGGGTGGGGGGAAGGAAAAATTTAAAATGTCATCATGGAAGCTGCAGTGTGACACAGTGAGTCACTCAGTAAATGTCTTTGTCCATACATCTTTACTTGCAAGTGTTCATTGCAAAGAACCATTGATCTGGTTGGAGGTCTCTGGTTTCTGCTACAGTATTGATGATGGGCCCTCACTAGGATTTTTCTTGGCTATCTAGTTGTTGCCCTGTGTTGTGGAGATCTGCAGCTTTGGGTCGTCTGATGAGGTCTCTTCACATGCTCCAGCAGATCACTGATGTGGTGGATGTTATGTTGGGCCAAGTTATAACCTTGATTCTGGGCCTGGGCAGCTATAGGATTGGGTCACCTAGCTATCCCCTGTCCTTACCCCCAGGGTAACCTCTTCAGCACTGCCTTGGCTAATTCATCTCTTGCAACAGTGAGCAAGTTTGGGGCTGGTTCTCTTGCTTTCACCCCCTTAGAGTCAACTTTCCCATACCTACAACATTTGGGTCAGCTCTATTGTTTTTCCCAGGTGAGATACAGGGGCCACTCTTCTGAGTCCTGCAGCTGGAGAAGGGTAGGGAAAACCTTCTTGCTCTTATGACCCCAGGACTAGCTCCTCCACGGGTCTCAAGCGTTGATGGGTAGAAGGGCATCTCTCCTCTGCCCATGCTACCATATGTCTGATTAGTAATGGGGACAGTTTTCCTTTGTCCATAACATTGGGGCTGAGTCTTCCTTACTTCCAACCACTGGGCAGCTCTGCTGTGCTGCCTAGGTAAGGGGCAGAGTCCTTCTCCTGTGTGGTGCAGCTGGTAAATAAAGGGTAGGTTCACCTCTTGTCTGCTGCAGGTGGTAAGGGGGGCATCTCTTAGCCACCTGCACTGCCACATGATATGAGAGTAGGAACGAATTTCCCACACATACAATTTCAGGGCTGGCTTACACACACCTGCACAACAGGATTGGCTCTATTGTGTTGCCCAGGTGAGGTGCAGAGCCTGCTCTCCCAAGTATTGCAGCTGGTGGGGGTCAGGGATAGCTCTCCAGATCTTGTGACCTCTGGGCCAGTTCTCATACCTGGCTCAGGCATTGATAGGTGGGGTTGGGGGAGTGGGAAGGAGGGCAACTCTTCCCCACCCATGTCACCACAGGACAGATGGGTGATGGGGGCAACTCTCCCTTTCTCACTACTTTGGCACTGGCTCACCCACACCTGGGCCAAAAAGATTGGCTCCATTGTGTTGCCCAGGCAAGGTGTAGAGCTGCTTTCCCTAGTGTTGTAGCTGATGGGGTCAGGGACAGCTCTCTCACTCTTAGACCACAGGGCCAGCTCTCCCACTATAGCTAGTTAAGGAATAATAAACCAAGTGCTGCAGAGGTGGCTCAGCAGTTAAGAGCACTTACTGTTCTGCCAGTTTCCACTTTCAGGTCCATGTAGATGCATAGTAACTTAACTTAGGTCCCAACATATCTGTTGCCCTCTAATGGCGCTCCAGGCACTTCATGCACAAGGTGCACAGACCTACCTGTAGGCAAACATCCATACACATAAAATTAAAATGCATAAATCTTAGGAAAGAAACAGTAAATGATCTAGAGGTATTATATAAGGATTCAAGATAACAGGACAGGAAAGAACATGGAGGTGTCACTGCTAATGTGAGAGTAAGTGTGAAGCCTGGATATGTATTTGAAGTGGCCAAACGGAAGAAATGAATGTCAAGTCAGTGATATGTATTGGTTTTTAGAGTTTTGGGATTTTCATTCATGTATATATCATGTTTGATCAAATTCACTCCCTGTTCCTCAATTCTAATTACCCACTCTCATAATGCTTTCTCACATCTGTATATTCACATTTTTTATAAAAAGTACTGAGTCCATGGCAACCTAGCTGTATGTGCATGAGCTATATCTCTGAAGAAAATTGACTCTATCTCTGCCAAGGCCAAGAGTTGCCTATAACATCTCAGGTAGTGGTGTGATGATCCCTTACACCCCTGCTGGGATTTGAGCTTGGTGTTTTGCATGCAGATATGACTTATCAGAACATGGAGTCTGATATCTGCTATGGGTTTCTTAATCTTGTCAGTAAATTTTAGATCATGTGAACTTATTCTGTTGTTTTCAATTCATCTTATTGCCAAGATATTTACAGAAGCATGATCTGGTAGAGAATTTGCATTATGTGTTGTCTGCAACATGGTCCTCTTTTCTACTGTGTCAATTACAGTAGATTATTCTGGAAATTAAATTTATCCATTGTTTCTAACTCCCATGTTTTTACCATAGGCTATTCAAGAGAGTGGCTTTTCCCTATGACTTCTAAGCATTCCCAGAGTGCTTTTTTGATATTAGTTATATAAGGAGCCACTGCAGATTTTATTGAATCAGAAAGTATATTTTAGCAAGCTTTAAGGCTATGGTTAATATTTACTAAGCAAACTCTTTTCTCCAGTTAATTTTCCACCTAAGAGTTATGCATTCTAGGATGTAAGTACAGTATTCAGAAATGTGTTTTGATATACGTAGTGCTTAATATGTATATTAAGAGTCAGGAAAAGTGCAGTATGTATGTATGCATGCTGTCAGAAGATAGGCTACACTGCTTTTACAGTTGTAAGATGCTCTGTAGATTAGGACAAAGTTAGAAAGCATCTCACAAATAATTCTTATCACTCAGGTGTATGAGAAAATTGACTCCAATTCTCTTTTTGTGTCCGTGTTTTATGAAAAGCACTCTTCCCATATCACATGACCAGTTTGGCCTGGTGTTGTTTGGTTTTGGCTTTATTTTGTTGAATGTGTATATCATTCTTTTGCCATGTCTGGCTCTCACCATGTACACCAACCTGGTACTCCAAAGGATCTGCGTGCCTCTGCCTTCTGAGTGCTGGGATTAAAACAGTGCAGGAAGACAGATGGCTCAAACACTCACACCTTTTGTTTTTAATATCATGATTTGTTGACAGGGCTGTGACTGTGGTCTGCTCTCAGAAGGAGAGCAATGCTCGAACCCCTCAGCTGGCTTTATACAGAGATTGGATGTGTCAGAATTGTAGCAGTCTGATATTTGTGTGTGAAAATAGTTTTCTTCCAGTCTCCAGTGCTCCTCCTTAGGATTCCAGGGGAAAGTACTCTGCAAGTATGTGAGCTGTGTGTGAATGAGCCTCACATCTCATGGTGGGAAGTGAAATCCTCAGAGGAGAAAAGTGTAAATGTAGCTCTGAGTGGAAATACTTTCACAGTGGAAGTCTTACAGTTCTGAGGGGGAAGGTTTCTCCAGTGGAAGTATTATAGCTTCAGTTCCAGAGATCTGATGCCTTTTTCCATTTACACCAGCCACAAACACAGAGCACTAACATACATGCTTGCAGATCACTGATAACCATCAGCTAAGACACAGAATCTTTAAAAAAAAAAATTTTAAATAATGAAGAGGCAAATGAGACATAAGATTGCTTTTGCCATATTCTGTTTCTCTAGAAATGATTCTAGAGCAATGGTTCCCAACAGAGCAGTGGTTCCCAACCTTCCTAATGCTGCAACACTTATATTCAGTTCCATGTGCTTGTATGTAGGCATATCCATATGTGCTCAGACTCACATGGAGACAAACAGAGGGACAACGTTTCAGTTCCTAACACCATTGGAGATAATGTGTTTGCCTCTGGTCTTAGCCAACCCTGTGCAAGGATCTTTTGACCCTCCACCCTACAAAGTGACTATAATTTCTTTGTTGTTTATTTCTTTAATTTGTGATGTATTCTGGGTATTAACCTTTCATACCATGAAAAGCTAACTAATAAAATTTATGTGTTCTGTAGGCTATTTCTTCATACTTTTGATTTTATGTTTTGTGTATATGTTTAATTGCACATATCTATTTTATCAGTTTACTCTTCCAGCATAGATGAAGGTTAGTGATTCACTGGGTAGTGGGGAGAATCAACCCCGATTCATATCTTGTGTCTGGATAGATCCTTTTCCCAACACCTTTAGTTTAAAAGGCTGCCTATTATGCAACATCTTTGTGTTACTGTGTTGACCTTCACATGGTCACTGCTGTTCTGTTTCTTGATCTGCTGCTCTCTTTCAAAGAGCTGTATATCTACTCTTCTGACACTCCCATGTTCTGGTGGTTGTGTGGCTCTGCAGGTCTTCTGGACTCACTGCTGGGATAATTAAAACTCTGCTCTGTGTACCTGGGGCTGCTCTGTATACTTCGATTCTTTGTGCTTCCACATAAAGTTGGTTTTCGCCTGACTACTTTTTGTGACATGTATTCAATGTAGAGAGTGTTTCATAGATTACCTCCCTATTCTGCTAACACAATCTGTCCTCTCTTCTGTTGTGTTCCCTGGGATTTGAACCAGGTCATATGGATTTCCTCTATGGCTGTGCAGTCAGAAGTCATACATTCTCTGTATGTGTCCAGTTAGGAGTCCCTGAAATAAATGTTGCCCCTTATAGACAAAGGTTCTCTGATATAGGCTGAAAAACAGTAACAAACTATATTGTGAACAGGACCAGGTAAAGTCAGTTTGAGTATTTGTCTATGAAGCAAAATGTCATGTCATGAGTGGATTCCCTCCCATGGCCTGTCATCTTCCCAGTCGTAGGCTGTTGGTCAGGTTTTTGTTTTTTTTTTTTTCAATCAGATAGTATTTGATTACAGAGAAAGCTGTCTTCACTTATGGCACTGTTTTAGGAAACCAAGGGAAGCAGGCACCCAGCTGTGATCCAGGAAACATCTTTTCTTATGTTGTGTGTGTGCAAGGATGACATACACAGGATCAGCCAATGCTTGTATAAAGTCTGAGCCTCAAGTTCAAGTAAACAGAATTTTTTATATGCTTCTGTCCTCCTGGGAGCCTCCAAACCTTCACCCACATTTCAACAACCTAGACTTGTAGCTAGAGTTTTCCTGCCTGGCCCACGGTCAGGGCAAATCTTTCTCACCTGTCAGTCCCACAGCCGCTCAGACCCGACCAAGTAAACACCGAGACTTATATTGCTTACAAACTGTATGGCCTTGGCAGGCTTCTTGCTAACTGTTCTTACAGCTTAAATTAATTCATTTCCATTAATCTATACCTTGCCACATGGCCTGTGGCTTACTGGCATCTTCACATGCTGTTTGTCATCGTGGCGGCTGGCAGTGTCTCTCTGACTCAGCCTTCCACTTCCCAGCTTTATTCTCCTCCTTGTCCCACCTACACTTCCTGCCTAGCCAATGGCCAATCAGTGTTTTATTTATTGACTAATCAGCAACACATTTGCCATACAGAACATCCCACAGCATAGACTGACATAGATTCTGACTAGCTATCTTCAGTTTGATTAATTCAGTTTGCTGAATTTATACAGAAAAATTTCCCTACTGAACAGAATACACCAGGAGTCATTCACAGCCCTGAAATTAAATGGGGAGGACATTAGTTACAGATTAGATGTAGTTGGGCACCACAAGGATGATGACCAGCCTGTGGCTGATCTTTCCTGGTAGATCTCATGGGCCCATGTTACATCCATGGATGGATACACCATGCCAGGCAACTTGACAGTATGACGTTGGTGTCCTCTTCTGGGTAAGATCATTGATGACTCTTCTCCTCCACTACCTTGCACAGTCTTTTAGCTCCAGGAATGCTATAATCAGAGCATCTTTCATATTTCTTAGATACTATGGTCATCTTAGTGGTCAACTGTCTTCTCACCCTCATCTCGCTGATAGGTAAAACACCAACTGATTTAGAGCATGAGCTTTAAGGTTTATTTCAAAGATTATAGAACTGAGTTTTCTTGTAGAATATTTATAATTTTCAAAGTTGAGAATGAAGTTTACTTTCTTTCACTTTTTTTTTTTTTTGCCTGTCTTAGAACTCACTTTGTAGACCAGGCTGGCCTCAAACTCACAGAGATCCATCTGACCTTACCCCCAAGTGATAGGATTAAAGGCATGCACCACCACACTCAGCTTGAGAATTATATTTCTTATAATTTGGAATAAGTTGCTGTCTGACATGTGGTGACTTACTGTAGATGTAACCAACCTTCTTATTAAATAAGAAACACAGAACCAATACAAAGAAGAAAGCCAAGAGGTCAGAGCTAAGAGCTAAAACCTTACCCTTCCTCCTGTGGTGGTCCTACCTCTCCTAACCAGAGCTACCCCTGTGTTAAAGTCTTTATATAGAGTTCCTGTTCTGCCTTCTCATTGGTTGTAAACCCAACCACATGACCGCCTCGTCACAGCCTGTCTGTATAGACCTACAGGTTTTCCATGATTGGTATTGAGATTAAAGGCATGTGTATCCAATACTGGCTGTATCCCTGAACATACAGAGACTTACCCAGCTCTGCCTACCAAGTGCTGGGATTACAAGCGTAAGCCACCACTGCCCTGCTTTCCTATGGCTTGCTAATAGCTCTGACCCCCGGGCAACTTTATTTATTAACATACAAATAACATTTTAATATAAATAAAATATCACCATATTTCCCCTTTTCTATTTTAATAAAAAGGAAAAAAGAAAAAGCTTATAACTAACATAAGAAAAACTATATACAAAAGTACAATAACTATATACAATATATACAAGTAATAAATACCTAAACAATGTCTAGTTCATTTGTATTTGACAAATTCAGAGAAAATAATTCCATTATCTATTCTATTGTATCTAATTCACTTTCTATCCTAATTAATCTTCAACTATAACTAACTAATCTTCAACTCCCTCAGAGACCCAAGAAGGAAATAATATTAGCTAACAAAAAAATAAAAGCAGGAAGTATATGCAAGCAACTTCCAAAAAATTGTGAGTTGACAGAAACAGCCAGCGGCCTCGACAATCATCTGAGGTTTCTCTGCAGTTGGGGCATCATCTTCAGCCTATAGGCTTAGCATATCTGACAGACTCATTTGTGAAGTAGGATGTACACAAGGTCAACAGTTCAACCTCATATTGGGTGAGAGCAGTCTATATACCAGAAACACCTGAATTCCACTAGTGTCATGTCATGATTCAGGATTTTAAATTCTGGAAATTGTTGATGTTTTTTGAATTCAGCTGTCCATTCTTCTTGGCTATGTGTGTATGTGGCTTCATTTCAACATCCCGTTCTTCTCCACATCCCTCTATTAAATGCCATTCTACTGTTGAGAGATGTGAGCTTTGTACCTTTCCCAGATTGCGAAGGCCACTTCAGGGATGGTGCCATATTGTCCTGGCCTCAGAAGATGCCTTTTGATAAAGCCATAACCACACTTGTTTTGGCAAGAATCAGTAGTCCTTTGTTTCGTGTTCTGTCTGTCCTGTTTGTCAGCAGTTGATTCGAGGATACTTTGTTGTCCAGTGGCTAACTTTTGCCACAATGAAAGTTAACTCCAATTGCAGTTTTTTCAATGCCCATATTTTCTCTGAAGTAGATTGGTACTGCCAGGAGCTGACATGTCTCATAGTCATAACAAAAAAGAAAAATTTTCTAAGTTATTAAAACATTCTAAATGCCATATTCTGTAGATCTCTGAAGGGTTTGAAGATAACCTGTCTATCTAAAATATATCTACTCAATCTTAAAAACATACCTAATATAACTACAAGTTCTAATATAATGTCTAACTACTAACTTTCATTTCTTTATATCCTAATAGTTGGTAATAACAACATTCAAGGATCAGAAAATTGCATTACATTGTTAAATGAACGGTACAATTAGAAATATACATATAGCATTTTCTAACAATATCAATTTCAATATATGTAATTTGTATACAATATAAAACAATCCAATCCAATGTAAAGTATTTACATTTTTCTTTTCTTTCTCTTTCTTTCTTTCTTCCTTTCTTTCTTTCTTTCTTTCTTCCTTTTTTCCTTTCTTTCTTTCTTTCTTTTTTTTTTTTTTTTGGTTTTTCGAGACAGGGTTTCTCTGTGTAGATTTGCGCCTTTCCTAGAACTCGCTTTGTAGACCAGGCTGGCCTCGAACTCACAGAGATCCGCCTGCCTCTGCCTCCCAAGTGCTGGGATTAAAGGCGTGTGCCACCACCGCCCGGCCTCTTTTTTTTTAAAAATAAGAACCTTACATCTAATCTCCTTTGCTTAGCCCTTTTCCTCACCCTTGACAACAACTTGTAACCAACCCCCCTAATCAATGAAAATTATCCCAGACCCAAAACCCATTAAAAGACCAAAAAAAACACCTGCCCCACACCACCTCTTTGGGAATGTGGGCGTCGTATTCTTGAAATTGCTTCCTGCTGGATATGGGCGAAGGTATCTTTATCCTGAAAAGAAAAATTTTAGGTTAATTGTCAAATTCTAGGTAACTATATCCTTCGTTATCCAGTCTGTGTATAATGCCAAAGTTCAGGGTTTATCTCAAATACTTATTGAAGTAGTCTTTGAGACTGGATTATCTCAGCTAGCTCTCTCAAAATTGCTCTGAGCACTTTGTAGTTCAAAGCTGATCTGTAGATGATGTTAGTCAGCTTAGTGATATTATTATTATCCACATGGAATTGTTGTTGTGGGGCCCCATCTTCTTCCTGGAGACTTCAGTTGATGTTAGGCCTGGCCATGATTTCCTGCAAAAAACTGATAAGAGACTCGAACACAAAGACTATATATGTGGCTTTTTAGAATTAGTTAGTACTTTATATGACCATTTATATCTTAACAAAGTTTAAAATGTGTGTGTGTATATATATATATATATATATATATATATATATATATATATATTCATCTTGTAAGTTTTGATATAAAATTCATACTTTAAGAAAAGTTTAAAGAATCAGAATAGAATCAAAGAGTTGAGATTAGTAATAGAATAAATAGTCCCTTAATTAATTTGGCTTTTCTCCTGTCCCATAGCAGAAGATGGCTCTTTTCTTCTGGCATGATACAGGGAGTTTGCATTTTCCTTTTAACAACATGCTTGAGTTTAAAGAAGGAGAGAGCCATTCTCCAACTCCAAAGTCAGCTTTAAATTTTAATTGAAATGGGACTATTAGAAGTTAAATAGTGTTAAATCTTTAAAGAAAAGCAGAAACAAACATTTAGGAAGACATAAAATTTTTTAGATAACATACCCATATGCCATTTCACTCTGTTTCTTAGGATAGATGATTTGTCCCTTTTCTTCAGTTGTCTCATTTGTCCAGTGTTCTTCAAATTTCTTAACCTTCATTCTCCTAAAAGAGAAAAACAAAAACCTTTCCCCAAGGTTTTTTGGGGATGTTCCTTTTTGACAAGTTATTATCTGATTAAATGAAAAGGCATGTGTTACTGGTGTAAGTTAGTTTAAATTGGATGTTTATGATAGTTGATGAACTATCACCTCCTCTAATTAAGAGGTCTCTCTTGTTCAAATTGAACCTTTATCAATTTTGATGGTACCCACAACTTATCTTCTCCTGTAGCAATAAAAGGAAAACCTCGTCCCCAATGTAACACATATCCTGGTTTCCATTCTGAGGTCAGTACATCCTTAAAGTATACAGGTTGATTTAATTCTGTAGTTTTTTCTATTATCCAATGTCTCTCTGTAGCTGTTGTTCCTTTCTCATTGGCACTGAGAAAATTCAAAGTTAATAGAGCATTATGTAGTCTATTTCTGGGGGTTTTTGTTACTCCTTTTTGTTTATTTAGCATATCCTTTAGAGTTCTGTTTGATCTTTCTATAACTGCTTGGCCTGTAGGATTATGTGGTATACCTATAATGTGGTTTATATTATAATAAGCAAAAAACGGTTTCATTTTAACAGAGACATATGATGGAGCATTATCAGTTTTGATTTGTGCAGGTATACCCATAATGGCTATAACTTCTAGCAAATGAGTGATTACAGAATCAGCTTTTTCAGAACTCAAAGCAGTTGCCCATTGAAATCCTGAATAAGTATCGATAGTGTGGTATACATATTACAGTTTTCCAAATTCTGCACAGTGAAACACGTCCATCTGCCAGATTTCATTCCTCTGAGTACCCTTTGGGTTACATCCTGCTGGTAATGGCGTTTGATTGTAGAAGGAACAAGTAGGACATTTCTTTACTATTTCTTTGGCTTGTTGCCAGGTTATGGAAAAATCCTTTTTTAAACCTTTACTATTGACATGCTGTTTTTTATGAAATTCTGAGGCCTCCAGCTCATTTCCTATCAATAATTTATCAATCTCATCATTGCCTTGTGCTAGAGGGCCTGGCAGACCAGTATGGGATCGGATGTGGGTTATATATAAAGGATGACTTCTTTTCCTGATTGTATCTTGTAATTGAATAAATAGTGAAGTTAACTCTGAAGCATCAGGGATAAATTCTGCAGTCTCAATATGTGATACTACTCTTTCAGCATACTGAGAGTCAGTTACTACATTGAGAGGTTCTGAAAAATCCATTAATACCAACAGAATAGCATACAATTCTGATTTTTGAACTGAATTATAAGGACTTTGAACCACTTAAATTTTCTGATTTGTAACCTGCCTTTCCTTGTTTGTTGGCATCTGTATAAAATGTACGAACTCCAGATATGGGTTTTTTCTTCACAATTCGAGGTAAGATCCAATCAGCTCTCTTTATAAGATCAATTCTATTGCTTTTGGGATATTTGCTGTTAATTTCTCCCAAAAAATTACTGCAAGCTTTTTGCCAGTCTTCATTTTCTATCCATAATTTTTCAATGTCCTCCTTAGTTAAAGGTACGACAATTTCTGCTGGGTCTATTCCTGCTAATTGACGAAGTCTCAATTTTCCTTTCCAAATCAAGTCAGAGATTTTTTCCACATAAGTTTTTAATTTTTTATTTGGTTTATTTGGTAAAAATATCCATTCCAATATAATATCTTCCCTTTGCATTAATATTCCTATTGGAGAATGCCTAGAAGGTAAAATAACCAAAATGCAATCCAGCTTTGGATCAATACGATCTACGTGCCCTTCATGTACTTTCTTTTCTACCAAGGCCAATTCTTTCTCAGCTTCAGGTGATAATTCTCTTGGACTATTTAAGTCCTTGTCACCTTCTAAGGTTTTAAACAAATTATTCAGTTCATCATTTTTAACCCCAACAATAGTTCTTAGATGAGAAATGTCTCCAAATAATCTTTGAAAGTCATTAAGAGTCTGTAGTCGATCTCTCCTAATTTGCACCTTTTGGGGTCTAATTTTTTGAAGTTCTATTTTATATCCTAAATAATTAATAGAATCTCCTCTTTGTATCTTTTCAGGAGCAATTTGTAATCCCCAGCAAGGCAAAATTTTCTTTACTTCTTAAAAACATTCTTTCTAAAGTATCTGCATTTGAGTCAGCTAATAAAATATCATCCATATAATGATAAATTATAGATTTAGGAAATTTTTTACATACCAATTCCAATGGCTGTTGTACAAAATATTGGCACAGAGTTGGGCTATTCAACATTCCCTGTGGGAGGACCCTCCATTGAAATCTTTTAACCGGTTGAGAATTATTACAAATAGGCACTGTGAAAGCATATCTTTCTCTGTCTTTTTCTTGTAAGGGTATTGAAAAGAAACAGTCTTTTAAATCAATAACTATGAGAGGCCATCCTTTTGGTAACAGAGTAGACAAAGGAATTCCAGATTGTAAAGAGCCCATTGCCTGAATTACTTTGTTAATTGCTCTAAGGTCTGTTACCATTCTCTATTTACCAGATTTCTTTTTAATAACAAATACAGGAGAATTCCAAGGGCTGGTTGATTTTTCAATATGCTGAGCATTTAACTGTTCTTCTACCAGCTCTTCTAAAGCCTGGAGTTTCTCTGTTGTTAAAGGCCATTGCTGGACCCATACAGGCTTGTCTGTTGACCATTTTAAAGGTAGAGCTGTTGGTGTTTTTCGAAGATTATCAGTTGTTGTGCCCTGTTCTTGTGTGACATGGATGGCTGGTGACCATTCATTAGAATAATATCTTTTAATATTTCTCTCAGAAACATGTACTAATTTATGATTTGTTTTTGAGACTGGAGGGATATTAATCTGAGTATTCCATTGTTGTAACAAGTCTCGACCCCACAGGTTCATAGCTATGTTAGCCATATATGATTTTAATTTTCCTTTCTGTCCTTCTGGACCTATACGTTCAAGCCATCTTGCACTTTGTTTCACTGGAGATAATGTCTCAATTCCTAACAGTTGTACGTTTACCTCCTGAAGAGGCCAAGTTGGATGCCAAAATTCTGATGCAATTATGGTAATGTCCGCACCTGTGTCTACCAGACCAGACAACAAAACACCATTTATTTTTATTGTTAGTTTGGGTCTTTGTTCATTAATAGAAGTTTGCCAAAAAATTTTCTTTATGTTTTTTCCTGAATTTCCTATTTTCTCTGTTTCATCATCTCAACCAACATGATTTATTCCAATACACATTTGGTTATTTAGTTGCTTTGAGTAGGGGTTTCCTCTACAACTGCAGGAAAGGTTTGAACTGGATTTACTGTGGGGGCCTGCCTGAGGCCCCTCTGGGAGTTTCCCGAAGCTCGAGGCAGAGGATTACCTTGTCTGTCCCTTGTTGATCTACATTCGTTGGTCCAGTGTTTTCCCTTACCACACCTTCTGCATACTCCAGAAGGAAGGGGCATTCTGTTGCCAGTGTTCCTTGAAGAAACATTATTTCTAGGAATGACCTGTTTACAATCCATTTTCAAATGTCCTTGCTTTCCACATCCAAAACATCTAACATTTCTCAAACCTTTTGAAATTGCTTTTCCTACCCATATATCATCATTGTCATAAGCCTCAACATTAACTGTGTCTCTAATCCAATCTTCCAAAGGTGCAGATCTTGCCTTTAACGGCCTGATTATTCTTTTGCATGCTGCATTTGCATTCTCAAAGGCCAAAGATTCAATTATTATCTGACTATCCTCTGAATTTGGGACAATTTTCTGTACTGCTGAAGTCAATCTTTGTAAGAAATCTGTGAAAGATTCTTTTGGGCCCTGTATAACCTTTGTAAATGACTCAGTTTTTTTTCCTGGTTGTTCAACTCTGTCCTGTGCATTCAAAGCTGCCCTTTGACATAGAACTAGGGTTTGGACATCATATAAACATTGTGTTTGTACTAAAGCATATTGGCCTTCTCCAATAAGCTGATCCTGGCAGACTTGTATTCCGTTATCCCTCCATTGTTTTTCTATATTTTTAGCCTCATTATTGAACCACATTTTCCACTGGAGATTTTGTCCGGGTTCAAGAACAGCCTGTGCCAAATCCCGCGAGTCCTTTGGTAGAATCCTATTACAAGTTGACCAGGTGTTTTAACATTCATTTCTTTTATATGGGGAGTGCATGCCATAAGATGCTATTGCCTCCTTAAATCTTCGTAAGTCTAACATTTTAACTGGAACCCAAGTATTTTGTTCATTCTCTTCATCAGGTAGCTGCTGTATGGCTACTGGATAAATTAAGGGTGATTGTGTGAAAACTGGCTTTCTTTCTGTAACCTTATGATCCAATTTTGAAACAACTTCACTGTATTTCTTCTGTCTGAATTTGAATTTCTCTATAATTCATTTTTACCAGTTTAACAAGTTTTTCTAAGACTGTTATCCTGGCACTTAAATTGACTATCTTTTTAAATAGTAAAAATAAGGATAAGAAAAGTAGAAAACTGAGTAATTCGATCAATATTAATCTTTTCATATAGTTGTTCCATTGTCAGAGTGCCTAAAAATTTCAAACAAAGCCCAATTTTCTTCCAATGTACACATAAAGCCCATTTTTTTTAATGTAGAAAAAAATCTCTTTTAAATAGATATGTTAATTGACTTACCAAGTCTGGGTAGAACAGTAGAATCCGAGGAAATTTCAAAACAGCCACGTGGTGTTCGAGATGTGAATCTAGAGAGAGAGAGAGAGAGAGAGAGAGAGAGAGAGAGAGAGAGAGAGAGAGAGAGAGAGAGAGAGAGAGAGAGAGAGAGAGAGAGAAGCCGCTTGAGCCGAGTCAAGCCTTGGCTTTACAGGCATGGGCCCTGTTCGGCAGGGCAGGCCTGAGTTGTTTGTAGCAGTTGCAAGTAAGCTCCAGCTGCAGGTCAGTGAGGCCTGGGCCCGAGCTAGGGAGCCAGGCCGCCCAAGCCGGAAACCGGACCTGCTGCCAAGCCAAGCCAAGCCAAGCGGTTTTTTAATGGATTTCTTGTCACGTTGGGCGCCAAATGTAGATGTAACCAACCTTCTTATTAAATAAGAAACACAGAACCAATGCAAAGAAGAAAGCCAAGAGGTCAGAGCTAAGAGCTAAAACCTTACCCTTCCTCCTGTGGTGGTCCTACCTCTCCGAACCAGAGCTACCCCTGTGTTAAAGTCTTTTTATAGAGTTCCTGTTCTGCCTTCTCATTGGTTGTAAAACCAACCACATGACCGCCTCGTCACGGCCTGTCTGTATAGGCCTCCATGTTTTCCATGATTGGTACTGAGATTAAAGGCATGTGTATCCAATACTGGCTGTATCCCTGAACATACAGAGACTTACCCAGCTCTGCCTACCAAGTGCTGGGATTACAAGCATATGCCACCACTGCCCTGCTTTCCTATGGCTTGCTATTAGCTCTGACCCCTGGGCAACTTTATTTATTAACATACAAATAACATTTTAATACAAATAAAATATCACCATAACTTACCCTCTTAATTGAGAATTTTTTTCTCTTTCCATCTTGCTCTGGATTGTGGTGATATTTTATTTGTGCTGAAATGTGGTGATATTTTATTTGTCCTTTAATAAATAAAGCTTGCCTGGAGATCAGGAAAAAGCCAGCCAGAACACAGAAGTCATGCAATGTTACTACATGCCTGTAGTCCTTGGCAGGCAGGATCTCTGTGTTCAAGGCCACACCAGAAGCAGAGCCAGGTGTGGTGGGACATGCTTTAAATTCCAAAACTAGTTAACCCATGGAGGTCTGCAGGTCTGTACAGACAGGCAGGAAAGGGACATTTCTGTGTAGGAAGAGGAAGTGGTGTAGCTTAACGGAGAGAGCAAATCAGATGGTAGAACAGCAAGGCATATAGATGTGAATAGACAGGAAGTAACTCGCATTTGGAAGCTGCAGAGTTGGTGAAGTAAGGTTGTCTGGTGGCTTTCCCTGATCTAAGGCTTTCACCCCTATATTTGTCTCCATGTTTTTTATTTAATAAGACCATTTAGAAATTCTTCTACACTGGGTAGAATTGGATCCACTGTACTGAGTTAGTGTGGACAGAGTGGACACCTATGTCCCTGTCCTGAGGAGATTGGAATCCTTTTTTTTTTTTTTTTTTTCATTTAGTAAAATGTTAGTTTTATTTTCATGGCTTTTTTTGTCTTTTATGCTGAGGCATATTCCTCCTATCCCCAGACTTTTAAAAACATTGACAATGAGTAAATGTTCAATTTCTCCATAGCCCTTTAATAGATTTATTAATATGATCATATTCCTTCTGTCAGAGTCTGGATATTTGCTGTATTAAATCAATATATCTGTACATGTTGAAACAAGGTTGTATCCCTCAGCTTTCGAGGGTGATATGATGAGTACATTTGTCCTCTTTGTAAGTCTCCTAAGGGATTTCTCCTGTTTTCATTGCCACCAGAAATTAGAATAAGGTAAGATTCTAATTACCATTTCTTCATCTTCATTTTTGGCCATTAGATCATTTTTTGTTGTGTATTATTTTTTGGATGAGGGTTTTAATAAATAGCTGTTGCTCCTCTGAAACACACTAAGTAGGCAAGTCTAACAACAGATTACAGAGTTACACCTACCTCTTTATCCAGAGTGGTGAAGTTAAGTTGTGCCCACCAGACTTGGTTCTATTTGTTTTCTTCTTTTTCTTTTTTTTTTTTTTTAGCTTGTTTTTTATTTTTTGTTTTCTAATATTTTTTTTCTAGGTTGTCATTGCTAATTTCTCACTGATTTTTTTATGTAAATATTGCCTCCAATTATGATCTATGGTGCAGCATGAGTGGATGACCTTTGTTATTTTATGACCTTCAAATATCCTTCCTTCTCCATGAATTTTAAGAGCCAATGTTACTGGGTACAATGATAAGGTTCGTAGTGATTTTCTTTCACCACTCTAAATATATCTTTCCATGCTCTCTAGTCTGGAGGAATGTTGACAAAATTTCTGGCATCATTTTGGTTTGGAGGGTCTTTTTATGTGGCTTGGCATTGAACATAACAGTGTTGTATTATTTTTAGATTTGCATTTTTGACAAGTTGATATGAAATTTCAACAAGAATTCCAGTCTTTGTTTCTGCAAGAGAAACTCAGAGAAGAACAACAAGAACAATGAATGCTTCTGTGGCTAATGCTCCCCAGGTCAGTGTCATATCCATTTTTCTCTGAAAATTGTTTTTATTATTGAAACCATTTAAATATTTAATTTCTACCGCTTGCAATGTTAGTGAAAGTGTTATTTTGCCTTATTTATCTGTATTTTTCTTCTCTTATATTCAAGATTATGTTTTTTAAAATCTTTCAATTATATAGCAGAGACTTGTCCCATAATACTTTCACTCAATTTTATACTGTGAGGTCATGAATTTCCATGTACTTAAAGAGTTGAATTTCTTTTTCTTTTTTTTTTTTTTTTGGTTTTTGGTTTTTGGAGACAGGGTTTTCTCTGTGGTGGAATAGCTCTGGCTGCCCTGGAACTCACTTTGTATACCAGGCTGACCTCAAACTCACAGAGATCTGCATGCCTCTGTCTCCCAAGTGCTGGGATTAAAAGTGTGCACCACCATCACATGGCAAGACTTGAATTTCTAAGACACAAGCTATTGTAGATGACACTCAAGAAATATATTGATGGCCACTTTCTACTTTGAATGGACTTGTAGCCTTTTACATTACTGAGGAAGAATGGTCTCATGTACCACATAGTTGCATTTCTGGAATGGTTAGTTTTCCAGAAACAGGCTTATGAATGTAAACATGCCAATACAAGGACCTTTTCACTGACATCACTGAGAAATTTATAGAAAAGTAGAATTAGACGAAACTCATTGTCTTGGACCGTAAGAGTAAATATTTTAACACCCTGGAGAACACAGATGATAGAAGTTATATGTGGCTTGCTTTTGCCAGAAAGTTGATGTGTCTGTGAAGAGATGAAGGTTGTTGTATTCTGGTTTCTCTTTTTATCATATTATGCCATACAGTGATGATAGGTGTGGTGACACCTGAAATGTACTTGTCTCCTGAGACATTCTGCTCAGCGCACACTGGTTAGCTCTCTTTAGAAAATTCTTATTCTTTCTTTATCTCATTTCATTTTTTAGAAGGGGCATAAGCACTGCTGTCTCGACCTTTGTATAGCATTATGTGGAATATATTAGTAAGAGTTTTCTAGAGAGTACTGACTTGGTGCTGCATATAAGCCATCAATTTTCAAGCATACACAAATGTCCCTCTTAATTACTTTACTCTCTTCTTTTCTTTTGGAGAGAGAAGGTCTTCACCAGCCTGTTTTTACTCTCCCTGAAGGTTTGTATTACACAGGGAAAAATTCTGAGGAGTTGTGCCAATGTTTCTATTTCTTTCATCACAATATTTAAGTATATGAGATGTCATCAGCATATTTTTATGTACACTGCATGATGTATTATGTCCCTGGATCCCTGAGTTTAACGCCATACCCTTGGCACCGAAGTCAGACATTGTAGTTAGTTGCTATGTGTTTAGAGAGAAGTAAATTAGGTTTCTCTGCAGGAACAGCAAGTGCCTTTTACCTCTGAGCTATGCCTTCAGTCTTCCGGTTTACATTTCTGGTGCACACTTGTGACAGTATATAACCATATGTATTCTAGTTCTTGAAAAATGAAGGCGTAATCGTAAGTGATACTTATCTGTACTAAAATCCTGTTAGATGAATGAGCTCAAATACTGAAGAAAAAAAGTTGAAATTAAGAGGTTTAAATTTCTTTCAGTCAATCGCATGAGCAATAATATCTTCAAAATTAATAAAGAGTTAGAATATTTCTCACTCTGTTTAATACATTTGTTTTGATAACAGAAAATGCTTATTTCATATGACTGCATTGTCACATATGCATTTATTTACTTATGTATTTCTAATTATTCTTTATTGAAACACCATATGGAATTTATGGAATTGTTATCAATACTTTTAGAAAAATTTAGATAACATTAATGTTGTCTAATTCTACTGTTTCTATTTACTTCATGGTTGTAAATATTTCTCATAAAATATCTTCTAAAATATTGTATATATTCAATGATTTTACACTCTTTACTCTCAAGAAAATATTGACTTTTAATTCATCCATGAATTCTGCATTCTGTATTCTACCTCTTTGTTCTAGGAAGGGTGCAGCATTGTACCTAGGCCTCAGGATCTCAACTGGGAATTTTAGAATAGAGTCAGGTGAACCCAGCTTCAGACAGGATTGAGCTAGTATACATATTTAAGCAAGGTCATCTGCTGTATAATTTGGAAACATACTTTTGTCATTATAACTTTGCCCTCTGAGATGTAACACTGAGATTCTGTTTGATATCAACATTTATTTCATAAAGGTACATTCCTGCATCTAGACCTCAAATGTCTATGTTATATTCCCTAAAAGTTTGCTGTTTGCAAGATTATTATATCATCCTGTTTTCACAGAGATAGGAAATAAAGACTCTGGATTTTTTTTAAAGGTATCTTTTACTAAAATTAAATTGTAATTTTATTTTATATATTTCCATATATTAGCTTGAAAGTATGTGTATGTATTGTATATGACTCCTGCCTATAAGATTCAGCAGAGAGCATTGGATATCATGGATCTGAGATTAAATTCTGTTGTTTTTTTTTTTTTTTTTTTTTTTTTTTTTTTTTTTGGTGCCATGAGTGTACTGGGCACCAAACTATGTTTTCAAGGACTTTACAACATGACAGACTGCAAACTGGAGACAAATTTTTCAAATATAGTGATTGTGGCAAATCTTTAATCTGCTATTCAAGTCTTAGGAAACATCAGATTATTCATGGAGGACAGAAACTTAACAGATGTAAGCAATGTACTATGTCCTGCTATACATTGTCTCTGAAGGAGTAGCAATGCAGCTCTTCTAGAAAACTCCTGTCTTTTAAAAATTGCCATGCCTCATATATATATATATCACAAACATGTCTCTAATTCTTTAGGTCTCTTTTAACAAAGAAATCATTTGTCAATCAGTGCATGGTCAATATGTAATTTTCCATTGTAGGGTCTGTTATCATTCAGGGATGTGGCTGTGGACATCTCGCAGGAGGAATGGGAATGTCTAGATTGTGCTCAGAAGGCTTTGTACATGGATGTGATGTTGGAGAATTACAACAATCTACTCTTTGTGGGTAAGGATTCTCTTATTGTAGAATTCTTTATTCATCCTTTTTGTTTACCTACTTTGTGTATATGAAAACTCTCTGATCCGAGAGAATCCTTGAAATGAGGGAAATTCTGGCTCCCAACATAACTTTTTAATGGTGTTTCATTTACATTTTTCTGTGTCTTCTAAAAGAGTACCCAATGCTATATTCTCTGTGATCTCTTCAGTCCTCCTATCTAAAACATAAAATTATTTCAATGTTCAGAGAATATTGAATATTCAGAGAAAGGAAATATATTGCAATACTCGTAATAATTAGAATATTTTAATTTTCCTGCTGGATTGAACTCTTCACCTATTTCTGATTTTAAACACTAAAAGTTTTAGAGAAAGAGCTGTTCATTATGAGAATGTTGTTTTTGTTTATTTATTTTTGAGATGTGGTTGCTATGTTTAGTATTGGCACAGAATGATTTTAATATTTGTGCATTGGGGGCTAAAGCAAGAGCACATGGCGAGTTTCCTGCCACCTGTCTTAAAAACATAAGAAATAGGGAAACATTCTTCATATGATCCTTCACAGAGCTTCTCTCTCAAAGATCTTTACTGCTCAAACACCTATTTGTCTTACCAACTGTGAGGTGCAGTGTTTAAATAAGAATGAGAAGGCTATGCCTGGGACCTGCCTAGGTCCTCTACGTATGTATGGCAGTTGTTTAGTTTGGTCTGTTTGTTGGAATCCTGGCAGTGGGATCAAGGCCTTTCCCTAACACTTTGGGTTGCTATTGGGAAGCTATTCCTCAGAGTGGGTTGTTTCGCCCAGCATTAATACAAAGGGAGGATCTTAGTCCTACCTCAACTTAATATGCCATGTATTGTGGACACTCATGGGAAGCCTGCATCTTTCAGAACAGAAACAGGAGGAGTTGATAAGGAGACAGAGGGGAAGTGGGGAGAGGGACAGGATGACAGGAGGGAGGGGAAACTGCAGTTGGGATATCAAATAAATGAAAAAACATAATAAATGGAACAAAAGAATGAGTAGGCTGTAATTGGTCCCTGTGGTTTGATATAGATCAGATTGGAGATTCTTACGAGCATCCACTTAATCATTGTGAAACAGAAAAATCCCCTGTTAAGAGCTCTGAGCCTGAAAGTTACTAGTGTATATATCATTGTAAACCTAAGAAAACATCTGGTATTGAATCTGTTACTCATGCATTAATTGCTGTTATCCCTAATACACTATTTTTCAGAGAACCATTGCATATGTGGTAAATATGGGAAGGTCTTGCATCAAGACACAAAGCACTTCATCCATGATCATGAAAATGTCAAAGAGAAGTCTTATAAATGTAATGAGTTTGGGAAAGTGATTCATGAATTCTGCCAATGTAGATCTTATAACACAAGTGATACTGCAGAAAATTACAAGTACAGCTTTTTTAACCACAGAGGTGCCTGTGTTGAAACCTTAAACCTCAACAGACACAAAAGTGGGAATGCTGGAGAAGAACTTTGCAAATATAAAGACTGTGGAAACTGTTTAAATTTGTGTCCTATCATTAGCCAAAATCGAAGCACTGATGCAGTAAAGGAAGAACACAAAAATACAGAGTATGATGCATCTTTGGACTCTAATACAGAAATCACACTGAAACAAACTGATAGCAGGAAGAAACCACACCAATGCAGGAAATGTGGGAAATGCTTCAAGACTCACTCAAGCCTCATTAGACACCAGAGAGCCCATACCAGAGACAAGTCCTATAAATGTGCAAATTATAGTAAATTCTTTCTGCATTTTTCACAACTCAAAGTACATTACAAAATCCGTTGTAGAGAAAAACTCTACAAATGTACAGACTCTGGTAAGTGCTTTTATCATTTATCAAAGTTTAAAAGACATTGTAAGATCCATATTGGAGAGAAACCTTTCAAATGTAGTGAATGTGACAAATCCTTTGCCAAAAAAGGCAATCTTAGAACTCACCAGAGAATCCACACAGGAGAGAAACCTTTCAAATGTAGTGAATGTGACAAATCTTTTACTACAAAAGACCATCTTAGTACTCATCAGAGAATCCACACAGGAGAGAAACCTTTCAAATGTAGTGAATGTGACAAATCATTTACCACAAAAGACAATCTTAGAACTCATCAGAGAATCCACACAGGAGAGAAACCTTTTAAATGTAGTCAATGTGACAAATCCTTTACTGAGAAGGTGACATTTACAATTCATCAGAGAATCCACACAGGAGAGAAACCTTTCAAATGTAGTGAATGTGACAAACCCTTTACCACAAAACACCATCTTAGAATTCATCGGAGAATACACACAGGAGAGAAACCTTACCAATGTAGTGAATGTGACAAATCCTTTACCACAAAAGACCGTCTTAGAATTCATCAGAGAACCCATACAGGAGAGAAACCTTTCAAATGTAGTGAATGTGACAAATCCTTTGCCACAAAAGGGACATTTAGAATTCATCAGAGAATACATACAGGAGAGAAACCTTACAAATGTAGTGAATGTGACAAATCTTTTAATGAGAAGGGCCATCTTCAAGCTCATCAGAGAATCCACACAGGAGAGAAACCTTACCAATGTAGTGAATGTGACAAATCTTTTACTACGAAAGACCAGCTTAAAAGTCACCAGAGAATCCACACAGGAGAGAGACCTTACATATGTAGTGAATGTCACAAATCGTTTATCACAAAAGACCATCTTAGAACTCATCAGAGAATCCACACAGGAGAGAAACCTTTCAAATGTAGTGAATGTGACAAATCCTTTGCAAGTCGCCAACAACTTCGAATACATCTGAAAAGACATAAAGGTGAGAAACCTTACAAATGTAGTGAATGTGATAAATCCTTTACTGAGAAAGCAGCACTTAGAAATCATCAGAGAACACATACAGGAGAAAAACCTTACAAATGTAGTGAATGTGACAAATTTTTTACTACAAAAAGCAGTCTTAGAATTCATCAGAGAATACATACAGGAGAGAAACCTTACAAATGTACTCAATGTGACAAATCTTTTACCCAGAATTGGACTTTTAGAACTCATCAGAGAATACATACAGGAGAGAAACCTTACAAATGTACTGAATGTGACAAATCATTTACCAAAAAAGGGACATTTAGAACTCATCAGAGAATACATACAGGAGAGAAACCTTACAAATGTACTAAATGTGAAAAATCCTTTACAGGGAGTGGCAGTCTTACAACTCATCAGAGAATCCACGCAGGAGAGAAACTTTACAAATGTAGTGAATGTGACAAATCCTTTACCTGGGGCTCATCTCTTAGAATACATCAGAGAATACATACAGGAGAGAAACCTTACAGGTGTAGTGAATGTGACAAATTCTTTACCTGGGGCTCATCTCTTAGAATACATCAGAAAATACATACATTAGAGAAAGTTTAAAAATGTAGTGAATGTGAGAAATCCTTTTCTGTTGGTTTACCTCTTAGAATATGTTCTGGGATATTTGATCACACTATGAAACCTGAGTGTTACTAATATCAACCTTAGATGGGGGTATCATAAGTTTATGCAGAGCGAAAATGAAAATGTAGGACAATTTTCGTCAACTTTTTACCTGTTCAATGTCAAATACTTCATAATGAAGACAAAAGGCAGAAACCTCAAGTATATGCTGTTTAACAGTTTCCTGGAGACTGGAGTGATACATTCTGAGGGAAGTTGATTAAAGCAGGGAATACACTGCTCAAAACAGATTCAAGAAATCTCTGAAACTGACAGAATTCAGTCATCTTAACTTGAAAAAAGAGAAGTCATGCCCCTTGGAAGAGGATTTTAGCCATCAATATAGGATGCTCTTTAGATATGCCTGCAGACAGGTGTGCAGTGTATAGTAGGGTTTATTATTCATAAGCAGTATCACATTCTGGTTTCAAGTCATAATAGCAACTATGTTTGATTCCCTTATGCTCATGTAAGTAACTGCTTCCCCATATTCCTGTAAGCAATTCCAATAAAGCTCATTGATTCAAAAAAGTTGGAATTGATTCTGTTTTCAGTTTCCAGTTGGGGTGAGTAGATCCATATGCATGTTGTATCTCCCCAGGAAATGTTTCTCATAAATATGTGCTGAACCCACTAATTGTTCCACCAAACTTTTTGTAAACAGGGAAATGATAATACAGTAGCAATTCTCAACCTGTGGGCCATGATTTTTTTGAGATTAAAAGACCCGCTCACAGGAGTTGCCCAAGAGATAGGAAAATATATTTTCATTGGTCTTAGAAAATGAGATACGATGCTTCTATTGTCTAGGCAGTTCTGTCCACTTGCAGATACACCCATATAGAAGTGAATGGAACTGTATTAAAGGCTTGCAGCATTTGGAAAGTTGGAACCACTGTATTGGAGAAAAGGCTTATTTGAGTCTACAAAAATAGGAAAGTTAGTTTGTACTCACTGCTGCAGGGTTGCGTGCATAGCAGTACTTTGTTAAGTTATAAAGGCTTCACACAATGTAGGGACTTTGGAAGTCTCAGATAGAAGGCTGCTTTCTCCCGTGCATTCAAGGAGCAGTGGGAGAGAAGTCTGTAAAAGGTCAAATGAAAATACAGCTATTAAACTGTTACTGACAGACTTCATCCAAACTGGGTTGTATTCCTGAATAGCTTGAACTCATGCTAATATCCCATGATTTAGCCAACTCCAGTGACTTTCAGAACAGTGCTACCCAGGGGCCTGCCTATACTACAGACAATTGAGGTGTGCTTGTGTCTATACATTCTATACCATATCACCCCACTCTACAAGCCCCAAGAAATGAATTTCAATTTTTTAAAGCCTCTCCACAATGCTAATATAGAAATCCCAGAATATTCATATGAAACAAAACTCAAAAAGATTTGCTAAGGACTTACCTTCAGCTTAATATGTGTAAGTCCATCCAAGAAGTATGAGGCTTTAATGGGATAATCTATGGACACAATACAATGTACACATGCTCATTTATACTTTATCCCTAAAAGTGTGCTGTAAAGTCAATTTGACATACTGAGAAGTGATGAACAAGTATCTAGTTGACTCCAAAGCATTATGTTAGAATATTGATACTAAAACCAAGAAGACTCAAAGTTTGTTCTTTAGATAACTCAGGGTATTTCAGTTAACAAATCCATATAATTACACATTTACACATTTTTTAAAACTGTATTTCAGTACAAACAATGTCATATTCAACCCATGAGAAATTTTGTTTGAGAATATTTTAGTGTTGTCAGTATTGGAGTTTATTGAAACAGGAGCTCATGGTTGGTACAATAGTGAATAAATTCAGACTGTTGTACTCAGATGACCATACATAATTTCTGTCAGTTACTGCTGCATCAGGGGTGTTGGACCCAAGACCGAAGACAGTGGAAAGTTAGTTTTCTGGACTGTCTCTTAACAATCTAGAGATTGCAACCAGCTGGACAGACTCTGATGATGAGTTTCCAAATTCAGGTGTTCAATGGATAGAGATCCCTCTGCCTCATGACTTTGAAATCATTATCCTAAATCAGTACTGATTTCCAATATCATGGTAAATTTTTAAACTTGTGCACAATGAAAAGACATCTCCCATTGTATCTCTCACTATTGATTTCTTCATTCTGTAACTATTTATACACACAGTTCTTGTCTATGGTGGTAGCAAGCATGTGATGAGGCTGTATAAAATGGGTCCAGGTATCCTGAGAGCTGGAACTGTGTAGAAGAACATGGACAGAGAGGGTCACATGCAAATCAGTGATGCAGGAACAATCACTATATCAGAGGGATGACTGCAAATGAAGCAGAGGCCCTTGTGGAATTGGAACATTCAACAGGATTTGTGGAAGAGCATGGTAAGAGCCAGACATTGCCCTCAGCAGCAGCTCCAGCCCTAATTACATCACAGCACAGGTGGCAGCATAGGCCTCTGAGATCAAAATGGCCCCAGCAGCTACAAGGCCCTTGGATGCCAACATGGCCACAGGTAGTGACTGAGGGCCCAGACATTCGTATGACCTTTGGTGGCAACACGGGCCATAGCCATCAACACAGGCCCTGGCTGCAGTAGGACAAAAGACCCAGACATGATCCTCAGCATCAACCTGGGCCCATGAGACACCATTGCCCTGGGTGCCAGTTCAGTCCACTCAGATAAGCATGATCCAGCAGCAAGATGGGCCCAAGACACCAACATGGACCTAAGTGACAGCCCAGATAGACCCCAGGCATCCGCATGGCCATCAGTGCAAACAGGAACCAAAGACATCAACATAGGCCCTGGCTGTGGTATGGCCACAAACTCAGATATTGCCCGTGGCAGAAGCCCATGCTCAGATGTCAAATCAGCGCATACATCATCACCTTTGCCTCTTCAGATAGCTTCTCTCCACATGAACTCAGGCCCTCTCTCCCATTTTCTATCATAATGGCACCCTCTAAGCCAAGTAGCACCAGAGGATCCTGTGGTTGTTCTCAAGCTGCACTCATATGTTAGGTTCTTTATGTTACACCTTACAGTATGGAAAAGCACAGTATGTTTGCCATGAGAGAATATCAGGCTGTACTATATTTACAGTTATAAAATGCACTATACCTTAGGACAAAATTGGACTGCTTTTAGGTAATTTTGATGACTCAAGTGTATTAAAAAATTGACTCTTACTGTCTTTTATCTTGTTGGCCCAACAAAAGCACGTTTCCTATGGATGAATGACTAAATTTTTTGCTGTTGTTTGGTTTTGGCTTTGTTTTATTGAGTAAATATTACAGTCCATTGCCCTGAGAAGTCACCATTTTGACCAAGCCTGGACTTACATGAGATCTGTCTCTCAGCCTTCTTCATGTTAAGATTAAAGCACTGAATAAACACTGCTGGCTCAAATACTCTCTTTAATTCCAGGATTTGATGACATTTCTTTTTATGGGAAGAGGGAAATGCCTAGACCCTCCTCACTGTACTTTGTACAGATGTTGGACTTTGAAGAATTGCTTCACTGTGGTTTCTGTGAGTTCACATCGCTTTCTTGCAGTCTCTACTGCTCCTCCGGTTTATGTGTGAGTTTATGAGCTCTATGTGAATGTGTCTCACAGAGGAGGAGAAAAGAACATTGCATGTTACTTTTTTGTTCTTTATAATGTTCCTTATGGCATAAGTAAGGTTTCTTTTATTTTTATTCAATGATTAATTGAGAAACTCAAAATTGTAAAAATATTGTCATCCCAACCATTCAATTGATTCTAACCCTTGAGTTTTGATTGATATGTGATTAAGAGTGGTAAAAACCATGTTATGTTTCTGAAAATGCTCCATAAGGAGTAACAGTACTAAGACCTTGCATGATAGTTGAATCTTTTGTATAAAAAAATCCTCTATTTAGTTTTCTCTTTATTTACAGAGCACCGAACTGTGATAGAAATCCAAGACGTTTTGGAGGATCTTCTCAGTCTGGGTTCACTGGCAAGACTGACTTGTGAAGCAGAATAAAGAGGCCTGGAAGGTGGAGAGGAAATAGACAATAACAAATATATAAAGTATTTTGTAGGGATTGCAGTAGGAATGGTGAGAGGTTCCAGTGACATTGGAAGTGGAATGGGGACAGGAGTTAGCTCAGCAGCTAATAGCACTTGCTGTGCTTGAACAGGGCATAGTTGCAGTCCCCATCACTGGCAAAGTTGTTGATATCCATTCCTAACTTCAATTACAGTAGATCACATGCCTTCTGACCTCAGCGGACACCAGCCACAACAGACCCACATACATACATGCTTCAAAGCACTGATACACATAAGCTAAAACACATGATCTAATAAATGGTTTAAAAACAAAAAATGTGCAAATGGGATGTGCAATTTGGGTTTGCCATATTGTTTCTCTAGAAATTATTCTGGAATATTGTACTGTAAATAATGTCAAGATTATCCTATTTTATGTTATTGACAGTGTATGTGAAAAATACTACCAAGGAAAAATACAGTTGTAAACTTTAAATTATTAATTTTACCATACATTTGTCCTGTGTGTTCACATAACATCAAAGAATTTCATTACTTTTATTTTAGGATACTATATAACTAGGAATATTCCTGACTCTCACTTTGTTTCCTAATCTCCTAGTTTTGATTGTTTCTGTAGTTCCTTTAGATTCTATTTCTTTTTTGTCAATTTTCCCATTTCTTAATGTACTCCCAACAGGGCTTTGATAAAAATTGCATAGTATCTCTATAAGTAATAAATCTTATCTGTATTTTTGTCCCATCGCCTATTCCTATTGTCTGTTTTCACAACATGTCTCAATGGTTTCCTTTGAATCTTTCATTTATCTTCTAAAGGTTTTTGAACTGTTGTAGCTTTTTCAAATTTTTATTCCTTTTTAGCAGTAGTTTGTTCATTTTGCATAAATGGACCATTGCTCTTGATGCAAATTGTTTACAGTCTTTAAGGAAGAGAAAATTTAGTGATTGTGTACCCTGTTTTAATGGTAACTTGCAAGCCATTTCTCAATGTTCACATGTCATACATGCATTTTTCTGTTTCCTGTGGTTGTTAATATCTATGTTGGTCAGTGAGTAATTATTCATTAATGCAAATATGTACCATTACTATTCCTTTCATACAGAAGCAAATGTGTGATATAGTTGCATATTATGTGAAGTTTTTGCTCATTTGGTTTGTAAGAAGCTGCAGACTGAGTTGGATGGTGACTACAATAAGTTGAATTTCCAGTGATATGGTATGTCTCAGTTCTTTCTGTTGCATTTTCTGCAGGATTTGTAATTTTTGAGTACAGATAGTGTGGACAATGACTAGACAGGGAGGGAATCTTGGTGCACATTTGTTGAAAATTTTGTTCATGACTAATGGAGTGAAGTAATGATTTTCCATAAAGGAGATTGGTTGTAGGATTAATCAGTGGGAAACACAAGATACATGCCAACTGTGGTGAGTGCTGCTCAGTGACCAGATGTAGCAGGAGCTCTGAGTGGCAGGCATAGTGGGTCAGCAGCTCTAGTTTCATTCTGTTTCTTGTAAAAATGATGTCAGGGTAGTTAGAGAGCAAAAGTAGCAACATGTATTAAGCAAGTGGAAGAATTGCCCATCTGTTATAAAAAGGTGTTATGAGTAGGGTGTTAGCTCTATGGAGCAGCTTCAGGGAAACTGTTATAGAAAGGAGAGAGGTGTGACCCTGTGATGCTGTCTGTGTCCTGACTCAATTAAGAGTTTCTTTAGGGATGATGTAGAAGGAAGTTGCAGAAATGAAAGAATTCTTCATGACATTTCCTTGAGTTGGACACTCTGAATATGAGTAGAGTTAACTACCTTTACTGGGGTAGGAGGTTACTTACTGGATCTTGTGTAACTCTTAAATTTCATACCTGTCATAATGTGACACTGCTCTAATGTCCACTATAAAGTGCCGATAGACATCCAGGGAAAGGCTTAACAGGGGCCCCTCTCTCAGCCATGATGAAATGTTGATGGTCTCAATTTCATGAGAGAATTGGTAAATGATCAGAGTGCCATAGTCAGGTCCATAAGTGTTTTCTGTTAATTCTTGTGCATTCTCTTGTTCTGGTTCTTCCATTTTTCCACTGTTGCTTCCAGCATATTCCTTTGGCCTGGACCAGCAAGTAATTCTTCAGTGACAGGCTCCTGAGGAGGAAGGTCGAGAGCATCAGAATAAAGATAGAAAAGTTGGGATCTAAAAATCTTGCACAAACTGACTGCCTTTCAGGGTAAAAGATTTGTCACATTCACTACCTTTGTAAAGTTTCTCACCTGTATGACATTTCTGATGTTTTCTAAGATCTGAGCCACCAGTAAAGGATTTGTTACATTCACTACATTGGACAAGTTTCTCTCCTGTATGAATTTTTTGATGAGTTCTAAGAGATGAGGCACTCATAAAAGATGTGTTACATTCACCACATTTGTAAGGTTTTTCTTCTGTATGAATCCCCTGATGTTTTCTAAGATGGCATTTCTTGGCAAATGATTTTTCACATTCATTACATTTGTAAGGTATCTCTCCTGTATGAATTCCCTGATGAGTTATAAGACTGCCTTTCTGGGTAAAAGATTTGTCACATTCACTACATTTGAAAGGTTTCTCTCCTGTATGTATTCTGTGATGTGTTCTAAGAGATGAGGCCCTTCTAAAGGATTTGTCACATTCACCACATTTGTAAGGTTTCTTTCCTATATGAATTCTCTGATGAGTTATAAGACTGCCTTTCCGGGTAAAGGACTTGTCACATTCACTTTATTTAAAAGGTTTCTCTCCCATATGAATTCTGTGATGAGATATAAGATAGCATTTATTAGTAAAAGATTTGTCACATTCACTACATTTGTAAGGTTTCTCTCCTGTATGAATTCTCCAATGAATTTAATACTGCTTTTCAGGGTAAATGATTTGTCACATTCACTACATTTGTAAGGTTTCTCAATTATATGAAATTTATGTTTTCTATGATCTGAGCCACCAGTACAGGATTTGTCACATTCATTATATTTGAAAGGTTTAATTCCTTTATGAATTTTCTGGTGAGCTCTAAAATGGTCTTTCTGGGTCATGATTTTATGTTTAGAGTCAAAAGATTTATCACACTCTGTATTTTTGTATTCGTTCTTTCCTGTGTGGATTCTTTGATTTTGGCTAATGATGGAATACAAATTTAAACAGTTTACACAGTCCTTGTATTTGCAAGGTTCTTCTCCAGTGTCCCTTCTTCTATGTCTTTTTATGTTTACTGTTTCAACACTGGTTTCTCTGTGGTTAAAAAAGCTGTACTTGTTGCAGTTTTCTGCAGTATCAGTTGTGTCATAAGGGTTACACTGGGAGGATTCACGAATCATCTTGCCCAGCTCATTACATTCATAAGCCTTCTCTTAGATATTCTCATGCTTATGCTTTGTGCCTTGATCCATGACCATCTCATATTTACCACATATGTGATGGCTCTCTGGAAAATTAGTGCCATTAGAGATAATAGGGATTAATGCTTGAGGAAGAAAGTCAATAACTGATGTTTTCTTAAGTTTTTTAAGACTGGCAAACTAGCAATTCTCTGGGACAGAGCTCCCAATGGAGTCCTTTTGTGTTTCACAATCATTAAATGGATGACTATAAGTGCCTCCAATCTACTTATAAGCACAGGGACCAATAACAACCTACTCATTCTGATCTAAACAATATATCCTGAAGAAGGAAGGACAAATAGGTGATAGAACAGTAAAGAACTTTGAGAAAGGGGCTCTCTGAAGGATCATATGAAGAATGTTTCTGCCCAGGCAGTGGTGGCACAAGGGGAGGCAAAGGCAGGTGGATCTCTGTGAGTTCAAGGCCAGTCGGGTCCACAAACTGAGTTCCAGAACAGAAATCTTTTCTGGAAAAAAAAATGTTTCTCTTTCTTTTTTATGTTTTTGACAGAGCCACACTGTGCTCTAGGTAGAGTTTTCTTGCCTTGCCCATGGTCAGGGCAAATCTCTCTCACCTGCCAGTCCCACTTGTCATACAGAACATCCCACAGCACTTCCCCCCCCCCTTTTTCTTTCAAAAAGGAAGATTTTAACCTTAACAAAGTAAAATTACATATAATTTGGGAATTTGGGCGTAGCTTCTCTTACTACTTCCTGCTGGAGGGGGGCGCTGTATCTTATGGGGACACAAAGAAAATTTTAGGATCATGGAGTAGTCCATGAGGCTGTATCGTCTGAGCCAGTTGCCTTGAAACCATTCTGGATGTTGGATCATCTGGGCCATGGTGTCATCGGAGACCTTTCAGGTGGTCTTGGCTGGTCAAACCTGATGTATCTTAATCTGGAACAAATCCATAGCCTTTGACTTTCTGTGGGAACAAAAGCAGAGTCTCCTTTCCAAAGCAACACATCATTAGATCCAAATTTTGAAGTCAAGGTATCTTTAAAATATACATATTGGTTTAACTCAACATCTTTTACAATCAAATGTTTTTCTGCAGTTAAAAATCCCAAAGACAACACAATCCAGATTCTCTGTGTAATATTCATCTTCATGTGGCTTATTTTTTATATTAATTTTACTGTCTCTTTAAAGACTTTATTTTTTAAAACTATGTATTTGTTTATATAACTGTATATATCACCTTTTTTGTCTCTTTCAAGCCTATGTATATTTTACATACATTGTAAACTATTACATCAGAATCTGTCTTATTGTAAATCTATTGCTTTAAACTGCAGCAGCTGTGGCTGCTGGCTCTGCCCACCTCAGCTTCCCAACATGGCGTTCACCAGCTCTGGGAGCTATCGTGGGTCTCTATGCTTTTATCCAAGCAGCGTGTAGCCCAGAAACCTCTTTTTTTTTTTTTTGTACTAGCAAAGTCTAAATCCACCACGCAGCTTAATGTGCCACTTGCAGAGGCCTCATTCCCGTCAAACTGCAGGTCGAGCACGCACGCTAGGAACCCACCAGTAGCTCAAACCAGCAGCTGCCGCTCATTTGAGAGAGACAATTAGGAACTATTTTTAGCTCCATTTTAGAATCTTTTCTCAGGTTTTAGGTGGAAACTCTTGCCACCACGTTGGACGCCATTTGTAGGTAGAGTTTTCCTGCCTGGCCCATGGTCAGGGCAAATCTCTCTCACCTGCCTGTCCCACAGCCGCTCAGACCCGACCAAATAAACACAGAGACTTATATTGGTTACAAACTGTATGGCCGTGGCAGGCTTCTTGCTAACTGTTCTTACAGCTTAAATTAATCCATTTCTATAAATCTATACCTTGCCACGTGGCTCGTGGCTTACCGGCATCTTCACATGCTGTTTGTCATCACTGCGGCTGACAGTGTCTCTCTGACTCAGCCTTCCACTTCCCAGCTTTATTCTCCTCCTTGTCCTGCCTATACTTCCTGCCTAGCCAATGGCCAATCAGTGTTTTATTTATTGACCAATCAGCAACACATTTGTCATACAGAACATCCCACAGTACTGTGCAGTTAAGAAATCATTATGTAACCCAGGTTGACCTGGACCTCAACCTATATTCTTGATTGAGTCTCCAAAGTACAAAATCTAAAATCATTCTGTGCCAGTAGTAAACATACTGACCACAAGTCAGAAAGTAAATAAACAAACACAACCTTTTTTTTTTATAACCAACAGCTCTTACTCTATCTTAAAAATCAGAGATAGCTGAATAGTTTAATACAATAGTAAAATAAAAATATTCTAGTTCCTAAGTGTACTGAAATGTGTATTTTTGCTCTCTATATTTAATTTTATTGAACTTTGAAGTTTTTATTAAATATTAGATAGGATGGCTGGAGAGATCACAGAGAATATAGCAATGTTTACTCCTCCATAGAACACAGAAAAATATAAACAGAGGCACCATGAAAAAAGTTTTGTTGGTAACCAGAATTCTCCTTATTTCTGGGCTTCTCTGTACTGCTCAGAGAGTTTATATATGCACAAAGTCGGTAAATATGAAGGATGAATCAGGAAATCAACAAGAGCATTCTTACCAACAAAGACCAGATTGCCATAATTTTCTAACATCACATCAATGTACAACGTGTGCTGAGCATAGTCTAGACATTCCTATTCCTCATGTGACAGGTCCACAGCTACATGTCTGAATGTTAATGGACCCTGTAATAGAAAATTATGAATTTAGCATGTAATAGTGAACAAAATGCTTACTCAAGTAAAAGAGACCCAAAGAACAAGAGATACTTTTGTGATATAGATGAGGCATGGCCAAAGTTTTCCAGAATTTGTATTGAAATGGGTCAGAAATTAAGCATTATTGCTCTTCCATAGACAATGGATAAGATGACTTATTATTTATATATTATTATTATTATTATAATATAAGATAATAATGACAGCATTGTTCACATTCATACAGAAATTCATGAATTTTCTCACATTTTCTAATACCTGAGCAGCAGATAGAGGATTTGCCACAATTAACTAAATTTGAAATTTTCGTCTCCAATTTGTATTCAGTAATGTCTAAATTCTTTAAAATACAGTTGGGTTTCCAGCACCCCCATGGCACTACACAACAGATTTTAACCCCAGTTCTATGAGAGTCAATGTGTTCTTCTGGACCTTAAAGGCAGGAGACATATCACACACACACACACACACACACACACACACACACACACACACGTTTAGGAAAATATACTGACATATAAAAAAATTAAAATAAAATTTAATTTAAATAAAAGATACTTTCTAAAATAGTCGTAGCTTTTACCATATTTCTTTGTGAAAACAGGATGTAATAACAGGCTCCTAATCAGGAAAATTTTAGAGACTATAACATACACATTTGAGGTCTAGATTTAGAAGTGTACCTTTATGAAGTATGTGTTAATATCAAACAGGATCCCAGTGTCACATCTCTGGTAGTAAAGTTATGATGAGCAAAATTATGCTTAAAATTCTATAGCTTATAGCTATGAAGCTTGCTCAAATATGAACAATAGATCATTCCTATCTACAGCTGGGTCTCATCTGACTCTATTCTAAACTGCTCAGTTCTGATCATGAGACACAGATAAAATGCTGTACCCTTTCTAAAACAAAGAGGTAGAATATGGAATGCAGAATTCATGGGTAAATTAAAAGACAGCCTTTGTCTTTAAAGGGTAAGAAGTGTAATCTCACTGCCTATATTTAATGTTCCAAATAACAGAATCAAATATATTATGATATAATTTCATGAGAATATTTTGACAATTGTGAAGTAAATAGAAAAAGCAGAATTAGAGAACATTAGTGTTTTTTAAACTTTTCTAAAAGTCAACACAAGCAATAATTATAATAACAATTTCATGAATTCCATATGGTGTTTCACTACAAAATAATTAGAAATGTGTGTAAATAAATATCATATGTGACAATGCATTCAAATAAAGTAGAAACATATTGTTGTCAAAACAAATGTAGTAAATTGAGTGAGAATCAAACTAATTCTTCATGAATTTTGAATGTCTTATTGTTTATGTAATTGACTCAACTGAAAATCTGAAACTTCTAATACCAGCTTAATTCTTTTTTTTTTTAAGCATTTGAGCTCAGTCATCTAACAGGATTTTAGGCTCCATGGGTATCTTTTGTAATTATTCCTTCAGTTTTCAAAAGCTGGAATACACAAGTTATATACTGTCTCTCACAAGTATGCACCAGAAATATAAACCTGGGTCCTGGAGAAATGCCTCAGAGGTAAAAGGAACTTGTCCTTCCTGTAGAGAAACCTAATTTAATTCTCTCTACACATGGCAGCTCACTTCAGTGCCTGACTTCAATGACAAGGGTTTGAAGCCTACCACAAGCATCCAGGGGCACAATGTGTCATCCAGTGTACACAAAAATATGCAGATGAACACTCGTGTACTTAAATAAAATATTATTGTAAAGAAAGAAATAGAAACACCACTACAACTTTTCAGAATTTCTCCCTATGAAATAAAAAGCTTCAGGGAGAGGAAAAATATAGGGAAGGGAACCTTCTTCCTCCAACAGAAAAGAGTAAATTCATTAAGAAGGATATTTTTTTATGCTTCAAACCCAATGGCTTATATGCAGCATCAAGTCAATACTCTCTAGGAAATTCTTATTATTATATTCCACATGTTGTAATACAAATGTGGAGACATCAGTGCTTATGCAATTCTGAAAAAATAAAGCAATAGAGAAAGAAAATAATCATCTATCTATTGAGAACTTACCACTGAGCATTGTACAAGAACTTTTTCTGAGACAAATAAAATATCAGGTGTAATACACCTATCATCAATGTGTGACATAAAATGGCAAAAAGAGACAGTAGAATATCGCTATCCTCATCTCCTCACAGACACATCAATGTTATAGCAAGAGCAAACCAAACATGTTGAAATATTTATTCTTAGGTTTCAACAGTCTCTTCTATAAATTGCTCAGTGATGTCAGTGAAAAGGTCCATGTATTTGCATGTCCACATTCATAAGCCTGTTTCTGAAAACATGACCATTCCAGAAATGCAATCTATGTGGCACATGACACCTTCCTTCCTTACTAAAATAAGAGGATAAAAGTACATCCTATGAAGAAAATAGCCATCGATATATTTCTTTCAGCATCATTTATAATACATTCTGTTTCAGAACTTCAAGTCTTAAGTCAATGGAAATTCATGTCCTCACAGTATGAAATCAAATGAACATATAATGGGAGAAGTGTCTGCTATGTAGCTGAAAGATTTAAAGACTTAAACTTGAATATCATAGAAGGAAGAAAATGATAAATAATGGAACATCAACACTTTCAATAACATTGCCCGAGGTAGAGAATTAATTTCTTGAATGGTTTCAACAATAAAAATTAAAAGAAATGTAGACATGATATAGCATTTATCAGAGAAGAATTCATTCTTCTTATTGCTCTTATCTGTGTCTCTGTCTCAGGAAAAAAGACTGGAATTCTTGTTAAAATTTCTCATTAGGTGTCAAAAATACAAAGCTAAAATTAATACAACTCTGTTATGGACAATGCCAAACCATATAAAAAGGTAGAATAAAAGCAAAATAATACCAGAAATCTTGTCAACATTCCTACAGACAGGAGAGCAAGGAAGGATGTATTTAAAGTGGGGAAAGAAAATGACTATGAACCTTATCATCACACTCAGAAACATGGACTTTTAAAATTCATCAAGGAAGGGTACATGAAGAAGCTTATTTGTTATTTTATAACAAAGGTTATTCACTCTAATTATGACTGCAGATCGTAATTAGAGGCAAAGTATACATAGAAACACCAGAGAGAAATTAGCCACTATTACACACTAAATAAGTCACTTTACACAAATAATAAATAGAGGAAACCAGGGGGGTACCAGACTATGTCCAAAACACTAAACCAGTAAACCATTTCTAACCCGAAGGAAGTAAAATTACTACCCCTAACTTTATCCATTAGAACATTAAAAAAAATCCTGAAATGAATAAAAGCCCCATGGTATGAAAATCCTCACAGAAATGGAAATGTCATGAGACAAATGTCAACACAGTTTATAATAAACTTCTAAAGGAAACCGGAAGAAATGGAACACAGCTCAACACAGTAAAGGGTCCATGTGCTAGAAAAAAGGAACAGCATCATCAGGACAACTAAAAGGAGAGGAAGATACATTGCTCTCCAGTCTTACAGAATCCAGAGGCATAAGAGTGAGCCAGACCAATTTGAATAAGAAACAATTAAGGAGAAACAGATAGGAAATGCACCAAATTCCTTTTCAATGATGACGTGATCACACAAAAAACTCACCAGAGACACCATGGGAAGATCTTAAATTTGCTGAGTGCTTCATGTACTACTGAAAATACAAAACTAATACACTAAATCACTAAATTATTTATTAACGATGAGAACTTGAAAAGTCATTCAGAAATTTAACACATTCATGTTGCTTCCAAATTATCTAGGAATAATGCTAACTAATGATGAATTCACTTCTATGAAGACATTTTTAAGGCGCTCTGGAAAAAAAGAAAAGTAATAGTACACAAAGAAATGGACTTCTGTGAACACTGACTGACAAATGAAATGGTGTATATGCGTTGTCTTTGGGTTTCGACTGTGGCGGTAAAATGCCATGACCAAAAACCAAGTTGCGGAGGAGTTATTTTGGCCCACACTTCCATACTACCTTGATCATTGGACGAAGTCAGGACAAGAACACAAACAAGGCAGGAACCTGGCAGCAGTCATGTAGAAGTGCTGATTACTGGCTTGTTCCCCATACCTTGCTCAGCCTACTTTCTTATAAAATCCAGGAACACCAGCCCATCAAACCCTAATAGGATGGGCACTCCCTGATCAATATCTAATTAAGAAAACACACTACACACACATTTATAAAGACATTTTCTCAACTGAGGTTCCCTCCTCTCTAATGACTTGTGACAAGTTGTCTATCCTGCACATGGTTATATTATTAATAGCAACCAGCACAATTGATACAATCTCATAAGCAAATAGTGATATTTTCCACAAAAGGAGATTATGGAAGTACTCACATAGACACAAAAAACCACAAATATAAAATTATCCTTAATAAATAGTATTACTGGGGGCATCAGAAGACCTGATCATATATCATAGCACAGGCACAAGGACAAGGATAGTATGGTCCTACATATAAAAACATGCAGACTATAGAACAAAAGAGAGAACCCAGAAAAAAACACAAAGCAGAAAGGTAAAATATGCCAAATATATGAAAAACAAACCCAGGAAGAGGGCACTTTGAAAATTCAGTTGGGAAAATGATTATCCATGTAGAGAAAAGTGATATTAAATCCATATCTCTCACCCCACACAAAAACAAAAACACAAGATAGATCAAAAGGAACTTCCTGGAAAACCTGAAATGCTAAAAGTGCTAAAGGAAAACATGATAAATACATATTTATGAACAAGCAAATACACTTTGAAAGATTCCAGAGCACAGAAAATAACCAGGAAAAATGATGAAGGGATTTCATGGAGTTGAAAGCTATGCAGGTCAGAAAAGTACATAAAGAATGTATGAATTGTAGCTAAGAAAGTGAAATACTTAGGCTTTCTACACACATGACCTAATATAAACATTATGGGAAGTGCTACTTAATGTCAACATGTGATGTTCAAACTATCTATATAAAAGACCTTGGGATGCAAACAAGATATTTCAGTGGAGGTAGGAATAGAGAAAATACTGGGTATTGGAGAATTGCCAATGGTTTTGTAATGAAAGTTGGGTGAAAATAGTTGCCCTCATGAAATGAAGTTTATAGGAGGAAGAGCCCAAATCTCATGATGTAGCCTTGGAACAGGAGTGCATCATAAACAAACAGTTTGGCACCAGTTCTTCATATGACATCAAAATCCAAGAGTGACGTTTTAAATGATATCCTCACAAGCTCACAGATCAGCATAAGGATGGCTTCCATACTGATAAGAAGGCAGGGGAAGATGGTATTTTCTCCTAACAAACATAGAAAATTGTCTCCAATATGAACACACAGTCACAATTCCAGATCAGTCACTTCCTGAGAAAATGTTTCAGGGGCTCTAAAATTTTTCAGCATTGCACATTGCTATCAGCAGTTGTAGGTTAGAACAAAACACCTAGTGTTATGGAGTATATGATCCCTGGGAAAAGAGCATGGACTCAATTAAATTATACTTAAAAGATCTATTAATTACCTGCTAGCAAGATGAAGAATCTCTGACCCAAATTGAAATTGCTGTGCAGGAAAGGTATGAGGAAGAGCTTTTTAAGGGAAAAACCACAAGATGACCTTCAATGTCTAGGCAAGTAAGCAGAAACTGTTTTGTTTTTCCAACTTAAGTGGTTAATGCAACTCAAAACAACCTTTGGGTATCTACATAAGCAAGTTACAGAATTTTTTTAAAAATAGCAGTGAGTCACATCATAACAAGTAGATAGTCATGGCTGTACATTATTGGTTGATTGTATGGCACTGGGTTAGGATTATTGGTAACTAGAAAAGTGGCTAGTGAGTGAAAAATGGATGCTTAGCACAAAATGGAGTTTCTTTATCCACCATACTGGAATACAATATCTGACTCTTTGATCACATTTCATTTCATACTACCTGGCAGATAAAGTACATGTATTACCATGTGTGCCATACTGTCTTGGAAAACAGACACATCTATCTGACAAAATCATGTGTTTTTTTTTCCAAACTGATAAACTTATCATCAGATCTAGTTACAGACATTCTTATCATCATCATCCAAGAAACTTTATATTATTCACTGAGGTAAATGTATCTTTCTGATTTTCTCCTCCTTCAATGTAGACTCATTTTCTAAGTTGCACGCACACCTTTGTGTGAGAATACTGATCATTTGAAGTTCATATGAATGCATATGGGTGAACCCCCCTGGACATGGATAGAGGAACAGTGCCTCAATTTTGAAGATCATCAGAAATGTATTTTCCAATGTTCTTAGGTGACCCTGTGACCCTCCCAAAGGGGTCTCGGCCCACAGGCTAAGAACCACTGTCTTAGGCAATGTCAAGGCAGAATCATCAAGGAGGATGCATGGCAGAAACCACCTGATGGCTGCTGAAGTGAAGAGATTGTTCATATGGATAAGGTAAATTATTTCAGGGTATTCCCTTGGAATTATTCACTGATTATGTCAGATCCTTCAAAATCCTATCATCTTTGAAAACATCTCCCTGAACATGCATACAGCTTGTGTTTTGGTATCCTTCCAGGCAGTTGTCAGGCTCCCAGTTTATAATATATATGACTAGAGTGAGACCCCTCAGTGTTGGCTGCTATGGATTTCCTCTCTGGTAATCAACTTTGTAGTTACACATGAAAATAAAAATGTGTGACATGGGTCTCTTGGCATATACACATATGTACATGAATATGTTCATGCATGTATCAAAATTAAGGACTCATTCTGAATGTTGGGATACTACTACTGAACATTTTCGTGACCATGGCATCAGTATATACATAGTAACTTATATATATTAGATTGATGTTACCTTACATCAAGTAGCTTTCTTAACATTCAATAGACATATGGATAGTTTCTTTCCATGCTCTGCTCAAGTACTTCAGAGTGACAATGGGACAGCACATGTCATTTAATACTACTATCATTCCATGTGACCATGAAATTTAAATAACAGTAAAAAAAACTGTTCAAAGAATCTAGATAAATAAAGTACCAAAATCTCTCAGAATCAAATATGGGTATTTATCATTCTAAGATTTCAAGAGGTACTCAATGAGCTAAGCCAGAAGAAGGATAACTAAATGAATAAGGATACTAATAATATCATCAAGAATATTCAGATGATAAAAAGAAAATCAGTTTTAGCTCTGTCATCTACAATGAAGCAATAGGTGAGAAATTCAAGAAGAAAATAATTTCCTAGAAACAAGTGAACAAAGCAACCCTCAATAAGGAAATGCTGAGACAGATGCAGTCAAGAGTTTCCTCTAGCATGACCTCAGGACTGGAAAGTTTCAGTGCTGAACTCATTACCTTAGACAAATCTATACTTATCTTCCACAGAGAATATTGCCAATAACTGAGAGAAAAGGGAATGCTAGACAGTGATCACAGAAAGCTGGCTTTACCTTCATACAAAAAGCAGATGAGGGTAAAAAAATATTTGCAAAAGAAAAAAATCACAGATCAGTTACAAGGATGTATATTGATAGATTCTCTCTAATGGATAAAGAAACAGATCACAAGTTGATTTCATGTCAGGAATGGAAGAATGTTTCAACACCCACAAACCAACCAATTTAAGGCAAAAAAAGATGTACAATCAATGAGAGAAGGCGCACAGCCATGTTGATATATCCATGAAAGACCTGTGCCAAAGTATCACAATTGGCCACTATAAAAGCTCTGAGGAATGTGAGAACAGAAGGGACATACTTCAGCATAATGAAGATGATAGCCAGAACCCTAAGCCTAACATCACACAAAGTGAAGGGAGTTGCCATCATTCTACTCTAATCAGAAGAGACAAGGGTGTCCACTTCCTCCATACTAATACTACACAGTACATCAGTGGTTACAAAGATCAAGAAGAACTTAGAAAATTTTCAGTGTGTCAAATATGAAAATTCAGAGGGCACATGTATTGAATCTTTCTTGTCAGACTTTCTTTGGAGTGCCAGGCCCCAAACAATGACAGAGACTTAAGCTTGGCTTTAGCTTAGGCTTGTTACCAACTAGAACTTACAACTTAAATTAACCCATTTATATTAATTTACATTCTGCCAAATGGCTCGTTACCTCTTCTCCATACCACATGTCCTGCTAACTCGGTCTCACCGGTGATTTCTCTTTCTTCTTCCCAGTTTTCCTCTCTCTCCCTAGAAATCCTACTTATTCTCTCCTGCAAAGCTATTAGCCATTCAGCTTCTTATTAAACAAATCAGGTGTCTTAGGAAGGTGAGGCAAAACATAGACATATATATTCATGTGGTGTAAACAAATATCCTACAATTCCCCCATTTTGTCTAAATCAAAAGGAAACTTTTAACTCCAACATAGTAAAACTATATATAATAACAATTACCAGGAACGAATTACATTAAAAATTTCCAGTCCATTTCTATTTGGCAAACTTGGAGACAATATTATTTATCCTATCTTGATGAATCCAAAGTTTTATCCCTAAATACTTTCTATTGTAACTTGTATTAACAGTCTAAAAATATCCTTTTAGAACATAAATATCCTTTAGAACTCAAAACATTTTAATGTTTTTGTTTCTCTACCTTATAAACTTTATATCTCTTTTGTAAGTTTCTTTTCTGAATTTGGTAACAAAGCAAACAATATAACTACCTAGTCTTCAACCTCATTAGAGACCCAAGAAAAATAAAATATTACCTGAGTAAACAGGAAGTGCAGAGCAAACAACTTCCAAAACTATAGAAATCGCAGAGACAGATGGCTGCCTGTATAGTCACCCAAAATTCCTCTGCAACCTTGGGGCATCCATCTTCAGCCTACAGGCCTAGGATATCTGACAGACTTTTCTGTGAAGGACTGTCCTACTTTGTCTTGGCAAAATTCAGTAGTTGCCTTCTTTTGTGCTCTGCTTCCAAATTTGGATGACATACTGTCAGCAGTTGAGGCATGGCAGTTTATTGCCCAGTGGCTAACTTTGCTGCTAATGGAAGAGAACTCTATATTGAGGTTCTCTGAAGTATGTTGGTGCTGCCAGGAGCAGACATGTCTCACTGTCGTGAAAAGCTATTAAAACACCTTAAATGTCTTATTCTCTAGGTCACTGAAGTGTTTGAAGACAATCTATCTAAAATACATCTCTATTTGACCTTGAAAACATACTTGATTACAAGTTTGATTGTTATCAATGACTAACTACGTACCTTCATTTCTTAATTATTCTAAACAGTTTGTAATAATCGCTCTCAAGGACTAGAACTTTACATTTTTAAATGAGCTGCATAAGTACAATACCTTAAACAAGAGTAGAAACATATATACTGTATGTTGTAACTAAAATAATCTTAAATTTGTATACCAAAATCCATACCAATGTAAAATATTTGAAACTAGTAGTTTCTTTTTGGTTTAAAAGTAGATTCAATAATCTACCATCTTATCCTATCATTCCCACATTTTTCTTTTCAGAAATACCTGAATCCAACCTCTCTTGCTTAGTTTCTTCCCTTACTATGACTAATAACAACTTGCAAACAAACACCCTAAACAATGCCAAAAATCCACAACCCACCAAATCACGAAAAACTACCTACCCCACCTCTTGAGAATGTGGGCATCTTGTTCTTAAAATTACTTCCTGCTGTCTGGGGGTGATGGCAGTTTTAGGAGACTCTGAGAAAATTAAGACAATGGCCAGTTCCTGGGAGAGCTAACTGTATCATTTGCTGTTCAGTCCCTGTGTGATGGCTAAGTGCAGATCATATCTGAAGTCCTGGCTGGGCTGAAGCAGTCTATTAGACTAGATCATCTTTGCTAGCTTCTTTGAAGTTGGTTGTCCTGGATGCAGATTTTTGAGGAAACTGCAACACAGGCATTCTGAGAGCCTGGATCAGCTGGGCTAGTTGTCTTTATTGGTGTTTGGTCATTTTGTTCTGAAAACACCCAAACTTTTAAAGGTAACATACATATCTGCATTAACATAAGTATGGAATATGTGGTATGCACAAATCAGCTAAAGGTGATTCTCTGTTCTATGTTTGAGCAGGTAAAAGGCGTCTGTAGGCTTTATAAGTCCATCTGGATTGCATAACCAAACTGTAATATAAATGTCTATCCATGTCATATGAAAGGATGGAATGTAATAAGGTCAGGACTCTAGAGCCAACAAAATTTACCATGTCTCATCCAGTCTTAGAGCTGTTCCCATGCAGAGGGAGAACCATACATTTCACCTGTCCTGTAGTTTTTCCTGTTTTTTTTCTTCTTCATATTTGTATCTAAGATTTTCAGGAGTTCTCACCTGGCCAAATCTGATCTTTATTAATTTTGAAGGAATCCACAGCTTTTTGTTTCCTGTGTAAACAAAGGTATAACCTCTCCCCCAACACAAGGCATTTCCTGACTTCCATTCTTAAGTTCAGACATCCTTAAAATATATGGAGTGGTTTCATTCAGCAGTCCCTTCCACAACCCAATCTCTCTTAGCAGCTGTGGTTCTCTGTTCATTAGTATTCAATAAATTCAAAATTCACAAAACACCATGTAAGTTCCAAACTCTGTGTTAATGTTTCCCATCCTTATGTGGCTTATTCTTTTTATATTGCTTTACTCTCCCTTTAAAGATTTTACTTTATTATTTTTTAAACTACTTTTTTTCCCCTGTGATTGGCTCTGCCCATTTTCTTTTCATCCTTCTGCACATAAGCACAATTGCAAGCATACTGTAATTTCAGAGGTTTTCTCTGCCTGGACCTGGTTTATTGTGAACCAAACCCTAAATGGCACGGCTTCACTTAGCACATGGCACTAGTGGCTGGCTCTTCTACCTCTGGGTCAGTGTGAGCCGAGCCTTACACCAGCAGGTATTGCCTGGAAGCCACGTTAACCTGCCCCAGCTCTGGGAAGCTGTTGGGCATGAGCTATAGCAGGTGTTTCTATCCAGTCTTTCATTCAATCTAGTAGTACTGAGCCATTCAAGAGCTCAGCTGCACAGCAGGGCATCCTAAAGGAGCCACACATATGTATGCCCTGGACCAACCCAAGAGATGGTGGTGTCCAGGAAGCCACATCTGACTCTGCGTTTGGAACACTTTTCAGCTTTTTCAGGCCCCATGCGGATATACATGCCACATGTTGGGCACCAATAGTAACAGGACATGTCAGACTTTTGTTGGATCTCCAGCCTCCAAATAATGACATGGAGACTGAGTATTATGAAAGCTTGGTCGTAGCTTAGGCTTGTCCCACTACCTCTTGTAACTTAAATGAATCCATTTCTATTAATCTATGTTCTCAAATGCGTCTTGTTACCTCTCCTCCATACTGTACATCCTGCTTCCTCCATGGCTGGCTGACAGATCTGCCTTTCTTCTTCCCAGCATTCCTCTCTCTCCCCAGAAATTCTGCCTTGTTGGAGGGCTCTGCTGCTTAAGTTTGTAGTCCACCATGTCCAGACAGCTTCTTAGCTTGGCGCCAACTGGAGGACTCCCTTCCCCAAGCAAAGCTTCCTGATCTCTGCCTGACCTTATTTGGAAGCTGTTGCTGAGCCTGGAAGCCTAACTTAAGTGTGACCTTTGACATGGTTCCCTGCAAATGCTCCTCCATCCTGTCCGTATGATAAATATTGTGCTTCAGCTATATGGTAGGACTTTACTGCCAAATGCAAACTAGGTAATGCCCCAGCTGCTGTCCCAATCTTATGTAAATATATTTCGCTTACTCTGAAATAGAGCTGAGCTGCCTCACTGAAGCTGACTCCCAGAAGGCTATTTCCATCATATTCACAGCCTTCTGAACCCTGCTAGCTGCTTCTGTTCTCTTTGTCCTCGTAGCCTGGAAAACAACAGACCACAAGGAAAATGAATACCTCAGAGCTGGTGCACGAACAGAGACCCCCAAGGACACAGTTTGTGAGTACTCCCTGGCATCACCAGAGGGTAGCAGCATTCATCACCTGGCTGTTCCACCCAAGGACCAGCAGTCTCTTTTCGATCTGCCTCTCTTTGCTTTACATTTGATATGCGAATTTGCATATCATGTCCTCATGAAAATATGTGAAGACATAAAAAAGGATGTTTATGTTCTGTAAAGATGCTAAAAAATTTGTACCAAGATCTGACAGACATTTTTTTGTATAAATGTATAATTTTCCTAAGATTTATAAAATTGTGAGAAACCACAGAATTCAAAAAAATATGAGCGAAGGCTCAAACCCAGAGGTAATTTCAAAATACATAAAAACTGTAGTGATGCAAACTGTGGAGTGTTGAAGACACACAACAGGATATCAAAGGGAAGACAATGTAGACAGAGTTTAATACTCGGCAAAGATATTAAGCAAATCTTATCAAAATCCTGCTGACATTACTTTAGAAAATAGAGAAATTAACCCTAAAAGACACAGAACCTTAAGGAACAATGAGATGCTCCACAAACTGTGTGCAGGACAAACCAAGACGCTTCAATGGTTCTAACAAAACACTATATTAAAATTATAGCAATGAAACCACTTTATATCGGTATAAAAACACAACCAGCAATGTGAATAGAAGGGGGGCAGAATAACTGATGAAAAGTCAAAGAAAACTGGATTTGCCTCTAAGTATTAATACTTCCACATATAGTCATCAAATGCCCACAATATGACAATCTTGAGATGATTCTCAGAGAAATTCTTGAGACTCAATTAGAATGAAATAGAATGTGGCAAAACCAACTTCATGTTCTGGTTCTACTGTCACTTGAGCCCTTCCCCATCTCTTCACCCCTTTCTAAACTCCTCTAACACACCCAGATCCTTTGCTATTGTCTCCTCTCTCTTCTCCATCCAGGGCTCTTTGTACTCATGTGCAGGTGAGCAGGACTGACTGAGTAATGTGAGCCTGCATAGGAGAAAGTCTTCAGAAAGCACCCTGAACTCTGCATGGAACAAAAAGAAAATACGCTAACACCTGACAAGAAGATAAGCATGAAGGAGAGAGAAAATATCAAGAAAAATGTTTCTTTCTCTAAGGGTTTCTGTTTACTCTGTGAGATGTGAGACTCATTCACACACAGCTCACACACATGCAGAGTAGTTTTCCCAGGAACCCTGGGCAGGAGCAAGGAGTTGGCAAAAGATTATTCTCATCCTCGGAATCCAGACTACTGCAGTTCTACAACAGGAGATCTCTGCAAATTGCCCTGAGAGCAGGGTCTAGGCATTCCCACTCCTCCTATAAGAAGTCCACAGTCAGTGCAGTGAGTGTCAACAAACCCTGAAATAAAAATCAACAGTTTGGACACTTGTACATGGGCAGAGTTCTTTTCTTCAATCAAGGAAACATTTTTCTGATACAGGTGAATGATCAAAAATATTCAAAAGATGTTTTATAATTTTATTTTCATCTAAAGTTAGTTTACTAACTTTAAAATAGTGTGGTATGGATAGACTCTAACAGTATGCATACTGGCTTGCCTGGACCTAAGGTGTAACATGACACAGCATATGAAGACCCATTTCTAAATGCTGTATTTATATCCTAGACTGCATATATCTCAGATGGAAAATTAATCGGGAGTAAAACATTTGCTTAATATTTAGAATCATATGTGTGGCACTCCATAAAATATATTTTCTGTTTAATCATATCTGCACAGGTTCCTCATGTAATTATTATCTACAGAGCTCTCTGAGGATGCCTAGTCTCAGGGTCAAAGGCCATTCTCACGAAGAAGGAAGTTGTAAAAATGGGGAATTAGAAAGCATGGATGAATTTTATTCCAGGAGCTTTGAAACTGCCACAATAGCAAAGGACCCTGTTTGCAAACAACAGACGATGCAAATACTCTACTAGATTATTTTAAGAATTATTTTATGACAGTCTGGAGACCGTAAGATAAGTAAAAAGAGAAAAAAAAATCACTGTAAGATCCACTTCCTGGGATCTCCAACTTACCGACATCTGAAAGATCAACAGATTTGGAAAGCTGTGTCTGTAAGAATAAAGCGGCGGAAAACGGGGTACCTCTGGCAGCCGACTAGGGTGGGCCGCTAAGAGAGCAGGCCACGTGCAACAGGCCTAGTGCAAGAGGTTTATTAGGGAGGAGGATAAGAAAAAGAGCGAAAGGCCATCTCGGAGTGGGGACATGAGAGAGGCAGGCAGACAGACAGACAGACAGAGAACAGGTAAGAGAGCAAGCAAGGAGCAAGAGAGAGAACTGTGATGGACGAACACATTTGAGGGGCGCACGTGGCGCATAGGAAAGCACCCAGCTTACGGTGAGTGGAAATGACCGCACCTGGCCGTCGCCTCCGTCACTGCCCCCTGGTAAGTCAGCGGGAGCTGACAGTGTCCTTCTGAGCAGCCTCGGCGAGCACACCCCGGTCCCTCCCCTCCCGTGTCCCAGCCCCGCAGCTCCTCTGACCTGGGAGGTTCCAGGGCCGCCGGGCTGCGGTTCCCGCCACTGCGCTGCTGACTGGTGACTTTCCCAGGCTGCCCCGCGCGGAGACTGCGGCTCCGGGAAGTTTCAGGTCCCGAATAACCGGCCGGGTCTTTCTTATGCATTTCTGGACCTCTGTACTCCCAGAGTCAAATGGGGAATGGTGAAATTTCGTAGCACTTCAGCCTAGTTCTTTGGAGCGGCACCTCCTGATCCCGCCCAATACACCCCGCTTCCAGTTATGCGTTTCCTCTAAACCCGCCTTCCGGGGCTCTTTTTCTTAATTTACAACCTCTCCAGCGCCCCACCTAAACTCCAGTGATCAGACAGGTGTCCCTGCCCCATTGGGGACCTGTCCCTTCCACTCGGTCTCAGGCTGCCTTCCACACAGCTCCCGCTTTCAGGCTGCCCTGGACCCGCTCTGCACAGCCTCCCCACATGCTCGCTGCCAGCCTAGACCAGAACTGCATCTAGGAGGACGCTGCACTCCGGTTTCTAACCCTGTGTTCTGACCCCATGAGATACAAGTTATCCCACCTAGCTTTTCTTGGAATAGCAGTCTCCCTGGATTAAAAACGCACAGCAAAAGACAACACCCTAAATTCTGATTCTCAAATTCCTTTCTCAACATAACCCATTCTCAATAAATTAAATTAAAACTAAGATAAAAGGCATTTGCCTCAAATAACAAGCCGTATCTGTAACCCCTAAGGAGAGCAATTTAAACGATATCCAATACACAGAACTCAAAAAGATGAGTCATGTTCAAGGAGGTAAAAGCATATAAAGCATGGGAATCAACTCAAACAGGAAAGGAACAAAATGATTCGTGGGCAAGAAAACACTAGCTAATAATGCCTGTAGGAAATGAGGACAATGAAGGTTATGAAAAATGAATTCATTAAATAGTTAAGTACACAAAACAAAAAATCCCAAACTGAAATGAGACAAGAAATGAAAAATGCAATAAGCCTAGTAATAACTCAAAAAGGTCAATCAGGTAGGAGACAGAATATCAGGCTTGAAACAAGGCAGAGGAGCTGGATGGCTCAGTCAAAGAAAATAATAAAGGTTAAAGTGAAATCCCAACTGCATGTTCTATTCTTATATGAAATATTCTAAATTTTTAAAACAGTAACTCACACTGGAGAGCTTTACTGAGAAGCTGGATAATCATTTCCACCACTATGCAAATGAATTGACACTAAAAAGCCATCTTTATCCTTCACAGAACTCCACTATTGCTGGTCAAATATCCAGAATTACACTATTAGCAATATTGACTTGGGGAAAGACATTTGAAGAACCCAGGATTTTGAAAGGAAATGGATATCTCAGGAAGTCAGTGGTCAGTCAGTCCATTAACAGCCTAGTGCTGAATTCATCCTGCTTTCACTGATAAATGGTGAAATTGTGGATTTACTAACAGAAACAAGTTTGTCTCCTGGAAAGCATGCTAAAGGTGCTTTTATATAAAGCATAGAAAATTCCTTTTGAAAACTCAGTGGTGAACGTAGAAACTTTTTGGCTGTCCAAGATGCAGAAAATAAGCAATGTGTATGGCCACAGCCCTAAACAAGTCAGTTACAGCATGTCATCTATGGCTCTGGGAATACTGAGGAAGAGGAGGTGGGAAGGAAATAGGGGAAGAGGGGGATGGGCATAACCTTCCAATATCTCCAGACTCCACACAACTATAGTAATCAGTAACCCAGAGCAAATGTATTCATCTGCACTGGCCTCACTCAAGACCAGCCATAGCCACAATCAGTTTAGGAAGGGGAGAGGCTCACAGGACCCCATCCTTTATCTCTCAACTGTGACTATGGACAGATTTTAGGAACGGAGAATCACTGTCTTAATTGTGTCTCCTCTCTGGAATCTTCTGACACATAAAACCCCAAACCCACATTTTCACATATGGTCCTGGTTAATCTTGGTGGGTCAAAACCAAAATGAATAGAAGTGAACATGAGGGAGAGACACAGAGAGAGATTAGTTGGAACTATGGAACAGGATTATAGGGAGTTGGGGATGAGACTGTGTATAATAAGAACTATTCCAGGTAAACGTCAAATAACAACAATAATAATCTTAATAATTAAAATGACCACAACAGTGTGTAATTTCATTTTCATGTCTTTATCTGGTTTGGAATCAGGTAACACTAGCTTCAAAAAGAGTCTGGAAGCCTTTCCTTATTTTTACATCAAGGGATACTTTAAGTAGCTTCAGTATCAATTATTCTTTGAAATTCTGACATAATTCTGTGATGAATCAATCTATTTCTCTGCCTTTTTTTGAATGAGGTGCATTAATTGCTGCTTCACTGTTGATGCTGCTTAATTATCCAGTATTTCATGTTGGTGTAATTTTGGTATATGTTATAAATCAGGATATTTACCCATTTATTTTAGAGTTTCCAATATAGTTGCTAGCAGTGTTTAAAGTCAGTAGGCATCAGCTGCGCTTGTATACTCACGTCTACTGATTAGGCCTTGCAGTTAGCCGGGTACTTCTCAATTCATGTTGGCAAAAAGTTCTATATGCCCAGCTATTAGGGAGATGCACAGTAAATCTCCTTTAAGACTCCAACTCACCCCAGTCAGAATGGCCATCACCAGGATAAATAACAAATTCTGACATGAATATGATGAATGTGACAGTATTATACACTGCTTGTGAGAGTGTAAACTAGAGAGGCCACTTTGGAAAACAGTCTACACATTTCTCACCAAACTAGACATACAACTATCATATACACTACACTGAATTGTTGGCTAAAGGGGTCCCACGGAAATTCCCAAACAATCTAGGCTATTAGCAAGAGAATAGGTTGCTCTCCACAAACAAGAAAGGACTCAATGCTGAAGATAAGATCCACACAACACATTGAACATGGAGAGGTCAAGCAGGTGCCTTCATAGAACCTGAACCACTGTGTTCTAGTGTTCTTGCTATGGTTAAGGTACATTACAGGCTACTGGAACAGAAATATGAACACTGAACCAACCACAAAGCCTTTGATCGGCAATCTGTTCTGCCTGCTAACTGTGCTGGAGCAACAGTGGCACAAAGCTTGTAGAAGAAACCAACCAATGTCTGAAGTGACTTAGGGCCCAAACTCAGACAACTGAATCCATACCTGACACTGCTCAGATGACCAAGAACGAGCAGAGTCCACATAGCTAGAGACCTATGGTAAAAACCAAAACAGTTCTAGTCTAAACAACAACAACAACAACAACAACAAAATAACTCCTAATGATATGTTGCTGTACTGATAGATCTGTACTGTATTCAGCCATCATCTGAGAAGCTTCCTCCTGCAGCATATGGGAACAAATACAGAGACTAATAGCTATACCTTAAGCATAGAAGAGAGATCTTGGAACTCATAACTCTAAATGGGTTGTCTCCTGCAAATCCCACCTCTCAAATCCCAGGGAACCTCAGAGAAGAGGAGGTAGAAAGAATATAAGAGACAGAAGGGATGGAGGACACCAGGAAAACAAGATCTTTAAATAAACTGAGCAAAGGCCATATGAACTCACAGAGAATGAAGCAGCAAGCAGAGGTCCAACACAGATCTTCACCAGATCTGCTATGCATATGTTGTAGCTTTCAGTTTAGTGTTTTTATGGGACTCCTGAGTGTGTGAACCAGTGGCTCTCAAATTCTTGTGCCTTCTCTTGGGGCTATTTTGTTGTTGTGGTTTATTTAACACATCCAACTTTGAAGTGGTGGTTTTGTTTTAGCTTATTATATTTTATTTTGCTAAGTTTTGTATGGTGATATTTTATTTGTATTAAAATGTTATTTGTATGTTAATAAATGAAGTTGCCTGGGGGTCAGAGCTATTAGCAAGCCATAGGAAAGCAGGGCAGTGGTGGCATACACTGGTAATCCCAGCACTTGGTAGGCAGAGCTGGGTAAGTCTCTGTATGTTCAGGGATACAGCCATTATTGGATACACATGCCTTTAATCTCAATACCAAGCATGGAAAACCTGGAGGCCTATACAGACAGGCTGTGACGAGGCGGTCATGTGGTTGGGTTTACAACCAATGAGAAGGCAGAACAGGAACACTATATAAAGACTTTAACACAGGGGTAGTTCTGGTTCAGAGAGGTAGGACCACTGCAGGAGGAAGGGTAAGGTTTTAGCTCTTAGCTCTGACCTCTTGGCTTTCTTCTTTGCATTGGTTCTGTGTTTCTTATTTAATAAGAAGGTTGGTTACATCTACATTTGGCGCCCAACGTGACAAGAATCCATTAAAAACCGCTTGGCTTGGCTTGGCTTGGCGGCAGGTCTGGTTTCCGGCCTGGGCCGCCCGGCTGCCTAGCTCGGGCCCAGGCCTGACTGACCTGCAGCTGGAGCTACTTGCAACTGCTACAAACAACTCAGGCCTGCCCTGCCAACAGGGCCCATGCCTGTAAAGCCAAAACTTGACACGGCTATGCTTTCTCTCTTTCTCTCTCTCTCTCTCTCTCTCTCTCTCTCTCTCTCTCTCTCTCTCTCTCCTCTCTCTCTCTGGATTCACACCTCGAACACCAGGTGGCTGTTTTGAAATTCCCTGGGATTCTACTATTCTACCCAGACTTGGTAAGTCAATTAACATATCTATTTAGAAGAGAATTTTTTTCTACATTAAAAAAAATGGGCTTTATGTGTACATTGGAAGAAAATTGGGCTTTGTTTGAAATTTTAGGCACTCTGACAATGGAACAACTATATGAAAAGATTAATATTGATCGAATTATTCAGTTTATTACTTTTCTTATCCTCATTTTACTATTTAAAAAGATAGTCAATTTAAGTGCCAGAATAACAGTCTTAGAAAAACCTGTTAAACCGGTAAAAATGAATTCTAGAGAAATTCAAATTCAGACAGAAGAAATAAATAGTGAAGTTGTTTCAAAATTGGATCATAAGGTTACAGAAAGAAAGCCAGTTTTCACACAATCACCCTTAATTTATCCGGTAGCCATACAGCAGCTACCTGATGAAGAGAATGAACAAAATACTTGGGTTCCAGTTAAAATGTTAGACTTACGAAGATTTAAGGAGGCAATAGCATCTTATGGCATGCACTCCCCATATGTAAAGCAAATGTTAAACACCTGGTCAACTTGTAATTGGATTCTACCAAAGTACTGGTGGGAATTGGCACAGGCTGTTCTTGAACCCAGACAAAATCTCCAGTGGAAAATGTGGTTCAATAATGAGGCTAAAAATATAGAAAAACAATGGAGGGATAGCGGAATACAAGTCTGCCAGGATCAGCTTATTGGAGAAGGCCAATATGCTTCAGTACAAACACAATGTTCATATGATGTCCAAACCCTAGTTCTATGTCGAACGGCAGCTTTGAATGCATGGGACAGAGTTGAAGAACCAGGAAAAAATCTGAGTCATTTACAAAGGTTATACAGGGCCCAAAAGAATCTTTCACAGATTCCTTATAAAGATTGACTTCAGCAGTATAGAAAATTGTCCCAAATTCAGAGGCTAGTCAGATAATAATTGAATCTTTGGCCTTTGAGAATGCGAATGCAGCATGCAAAACAATAATCAGGCCATTAAAGGCAAGATCTACACGTTTGGAAGATTGGATTAGAGACACAGTTATTGTTGAGGCTTATGACAATGATGATATGTGGGTAGGAAAAGCAATTTCAAAAGGTTTGAGAAATGTTAGATGTTTTGGATGTGGAAAGCAAGGACATTTGAAAAGGGATTGTAAACAGGTCATTCCTAGAAATAATGTTTCTTCAAGGAACACTGGCAACAGAATGCCCCTTCCTTCTGGAGTATGCAGAAGGTGTGGTAAGGGAAAACACTGGACCAACGAATGTAGATCAACAAGGGACAGACAGGGTAATCCTCTGCCTCGAGCTTTGGGAAACTCCCAGAGGGGCCTCAGGCAGGCCCCCACAGTAAATCCAGTTCAAACCTTTCCTGCAGTTGTAGAGGAAACCCCTACTCAAAGCAACTAAATAACCAAATGTGTATTGGAATAAATCATGTTGGTCGAGATGATGAAACAGAGAAAATAGGGAATTCAGGAAAAAACATAAAGAAAATTTTTGGCAAACTTCTATTAATGAACAAAGACCAAAACTAACAATAAAGATAAATGGTGTTTTGTTGTCGGGTCTGGTAGACACAGGTGCAGACATTACCATAATTGCACCAGAATTTTGGCATCCAACTTGGCCTCTTCAGGAGGTAAACGTACAACTGTTAGGAATTGGGACATTATCTCAAGTGAAACAAAGTGCAAGATGGCTTGAATGTATAGGTCCAGAAGGACAGAAAGGAAAATTAAAACCATATATGGCTAACATAGCTATGAACCTGTGGGGTCGAGACTTGTTACAACAATGGAATACTCAGATTAATATCCCTCCAATCTCAGAAACAAATCATAAATTATTACATGTGTCTGAGAGAAATATTAAAAGATATTATTCTAATGAGTGGTCACCGCCATCCATGTCATACAAGAACAGGGCACAACAACTGATAATTTTCCAAAAACACCAACAGCTCTACCTTTAAAATGGTCAACAGACAAGCCTGTATGGGTTCAGCAATAGCCTTTAACAACAGAGAAACTCCAGGCTTTAGAAGAGCTGGTAGAAGAACAGTGAAATGCTCATCATATTGAAGAACCAACCAGCCCTTGGAATTCTCCTGTATTTGTTATTAAAAAGAAATCTGGTAAATGGAGAATGGTAACAGACCTTAGAGCAATTAACAAAGTAATTCAGCCAATGGACTCTCTACAATTGGGAATTCCTTTGCCTACTCTGTTACCAAAAGGATGGCCTCTCATAGTTATTGATTTAAAAGACTGTTTCTTTTCAATACCCTTGTAGCTAGAGTTTTCCTTCCTGGCCCACAGTCAGGACAAATCTCTCTCACCTGCCAGTCCCACAGCCGCTCAGACCCAACCAAGTAAACACAGAGACTTATATTGGTTACAAACTGTATGGCCGTGGCAGGCTTCTTGCTAACTGTTCTTACAGCTTAAATTAATCCATTTCTATAAATTTATACCTTGCCACATAGCTTGTGGCTTACCGGCATCTTCACATGCTGTTTGTCATCGTGGTGGCTGGCAGTGTCTCTCTGACTCAGCCTTCCACTTCCCAGCTTTATTCTCCTCCTTGTCCCGCCTATACTTCCTGCCTAGGCAATGGCCAATCAGTGTTTTATTTATTGACCAATCAGCAACATATTTGCCATACAGAACATCCCACAGCATACCTTTACAAGAAAAAGACAGAGAAAGATTTGCTTTCACAGTGCCTACTTATAATAATTCTCAACTGGTTAAAAGATTTCAATGGGGGCTGGAGAGATGGCTCAGAGGTTAAGAACACTGGCTGTTCTTCCAGAGGTCCTGAGTTCAATCCCAGCACCCATATGGTGGCTCACAACCATCTGTAGTGAGATCTGGCTCCCTCTTCTGGCATGCAGGGATACATGCAAACAGAACACTGTAAACATAATAAATAAATAAATCTTAAAAAAAAAAGATTTCAATGGAGGGTTCTCCCACAGGGAATGTTGAATAGCCCAACTTTGTGCCAATATTTTGTACAACAGCCATTAGAAGTAGTATGTAAAAAATTTCCTAAATCTATAATTTATCATTATATGGATGATATATACATATACATATATACATATATGTATATATATATAATTTTTTTTGGTTTTTTGAGACAGGGTTTCTCTGTGTAGCTTTGCGCCTTTTCCTGGAACTCACTTGGTAGCCCAGGCTGGCCTCGAACTCACAGAGATCTGCCTGTCTCTGCCTCCCAAGTGCTGGGATTAAAGGCGTGCGCCACCACCGCCCAGCATGGATGATATTTTATTAGCTGACTCAAATGCAGATACTTTAGAAAGAATGTGTGAAGAAGTAAAGAAAATTTTGCCTTGCTGGGGATTACAAATTGCTCCTGAAAAGATACAAAGAGGAGATTCTATTAATTATTTAGGATATAAAATAGAACTTCAAAAAATTAGACCTCAAAAGGTGCAAATTAGGAGAGATCGACTACAGACTCTTAATGACTTTCAAAGATTATTTGGAGACATTTCTCATCTAAGAACTATTGTTGGGGTAAAAAATGATGAACTAAATAATTTGTTTAAAACCTTAGAAGGTGACAAGGACTTGAATAGTCCAAGAGAATTATCACCTGAAGCTGAGAAAGAATTGGCCTTGGTAGAAAAGAAAGTACATGAAGGGCACGTAGATCGTATTGATCCAAAGCTGGATTGCATTTTGGTTATTTTACCTTCTAGGCATTCTCCAATAGGAATATTAATGCAAAGGGAAGATATTATATTGGAATGGATATTTTTACCAAATAAACCAAATAAAAAATTAAAAACTTATGTGGAAAAAAATCTCTGACTTGATTTGGAAAGGAAAATTGAGACTTCATCAATTAGCAGGAATAGACCCAGCAGAAATTGTCGTACCTTTAACTAAGGAGGACATTGAAAAATTATGGATAGAAAATGAAGCTTGGCAAAAAGCTTGTAGTAATTTTTTGGGAAAAATTAACAGCAAATATCCCAAAAGCAATAGAATTGATCTTATAAAGAGAGCTGATTGGATCTTGTCTCGAATTGTGAAGAAAAAACCCATATCTGGAGTTCGTACATTTTATACAGATGCCAACAAACAAGGAAAGGCAGGTTACAAATCAGAAAATTTAAGTAAAGTGGTTCAAAGTCCTTATAATTCAGTTCAAAAATCAGAATTGTATGCTATTCTGTTGGTATTAATGGATTTTTCAGAACCTCTCAATGTAGTAACTGACTCTTAGTATGCTGAAAGAGTAGTATTACATATTGAGACTGCAGAATTTATCCATGATACTTCAGAATTAACTTCACTATTTATTCAATTACAAGATACAATCAGAAAAAGGAGTCATCCTTTATATATAACTCACATCAGATCCCATACTGGTCTGTCAGGCCCTCTAGCACAAGGCAATGATGAGATTGATAAATTATTGATAGGAAATGTGCTGGAGGCCTCAGAATGTCATAAAAAACATCATGTCAATAGTAAAGGTTTAAAAAAGGATTTTTCCATAACCTGGCAACAAGCCAAAGAAATAGTAAAGAAATGTCCTACTTGTTCCTTCTACAATCAAACGCCATTACCAGTAGGATGTAACCCAAAGGGTACTCAGAGGAATGAAATCTGGCAGATGGACCTGTTTCACTTTGCAAAATTTGGAAAACTGAAATATGTACACCACACTATCAATACTTATTCAGGATTTCAATGGGCAACTGCTTTGAGTTCTGAAATAGCTGATTCTGTAATCACTCATTTGCTAGAAGTTATGGCCATTATGGGTATACCTGCACAAATCAAAACTGATAATGCTCCATCATATGTCTCTGTTAAAATGAAACAGTTTTTTGCTTATTATAATATAAACCATATTACAGGTATACCACATAATCCTACAGGTCAAGCAGTTATAGAAAGATCAAACAGAACTCTAAAGGATATGCTAAATAAACAAAAAGGAGTAACAAAAAAACCCCAAAATAGACTACATAATGCTCTATTAACTTTGAATTTTCTCAGTGCCAATGAGAAAGGAACAACAGCTGCAGAGAGACATTGGATAATAGAAAAAACTACAGAATCAAATCAACCTATATACTTTAAGGATGTGCTGACCTCAGAATGGAAACCAGGATATGTGTTACATTGGGGAAGAGCTTTTGCTTTTATTTCTACAGGAGAAGATAAGCTGTGGGTACCATCAAAATTGATAAAGGTTCGATTTGAACAAGAGAGATCTCTTAATTAGAGGAGGTGATAGTTCATCAACTATCATAAACGTCCAATTTAAACTAACTTACACCAGTAACACATGCCTTTTCATTTAATCAGATAATAACTTGTCAAAAAGGAACATCCCCAAAAAACCTTGGGGAAAGGTTTTTGTTTTTGTCTTTTAGGAGAATGAAGGTTAAGGAATTTGAAGAACACTGGACAAATGAGACAGCTGAAGAAAAGGGACAAATTGTCTATCCTAAGGAACAGAGTGAAATGGCGTATGGGTATGTTATCTAAAAAATTTTATGTCTTCTTAAATGTTTGTTTCTGTTTTTCTTTAAAGATTTAACACTATTTAACTTCTAATAGTCCCAGTTCAATTAAAATTTAAAGCTGACTTTGGAGTTGGAGAATGGCTCTCTCCTTCTTTAAACTCAAGCATGTTGTTAAAAGGAAAATGCAAACTCCCTGTATCATGCCAGAAGAAAAGAGCCATCTTCTGCTATGGGACAGGAGAAAAGCCAAATTAATTAAGGGACTATTCTATTACTAATCTCAACTCTTTGATTCTATTCTGATTCTTTAAACTTTTCTTAAAGTATGAATTTTATATCAAAATTTACAAGATGAATATATATAGATATATATACATTTTAAAAACTTTGTTAAGATATAAATGGTCATACAGAGTACTAACTAATTCTAAAAAGCCGCATATATAGTCTTTGTGTTCGAGTCTCTTATCAGTTTTTTGCAGGAAATCACGGCCAGGCCTAACATCAACTGAAGTCTCCAGGAAGAAGATGGGGCCCCACAACAACAACAATTCCACGTGGACAATAATAACATCACTAAGCTGACAAACATCATCTACAGATCAGCTTTGAACTACAAAGTGCTCAGAGCAATTTTACGAGAGCTAGCTGAGATGATCCAGTTTCAAAGACTACTTGAATAAGGATTTGAGATAAACCCTGAACTTTGGCATTATACACAGACTGGATAACGAAGGATATAGTTACCTTTCCTAGAATTTGACAATTAACCTAAAATTTTTCTTTCAGGATAAAGATACCTTCGCCCATACCTAGCAGGAAGCAATTTCAAGACTACGACGCCCACATTCCCAAAGAGGTGGTGTGGGGCGGGTGGTTTTTTTTTTTTTTTTGGTCTTTTTAATGGGTTTTGGGTCTGGGATAATTTTCATTGATTAGGGGGGTTGGTTACAAGTTGTTGTCAAGGGATAGGAAAAGGGCTAAGCAAAGGAGATTAGATTTAAGGTTCTTATTTAAAAAAAAAAAAAGAAAAGAAAAATGTAAATACTTTACATTGGATTGGATTGTTTTATATTGTATACAAATTATATATATTAAAATTGATATTGTTAGAAAATGCTATATGTATATTTCTAATTGTACCGTTTATTTAACAATGTAATGCAATTTTCTGATCCTTGAATGTTGTTATTACCAACTATTAGGATATAAAGAAATGAAAGTTAGTAGTTAGACATTATACTAGAACTTGTAGTTATATTAGGTATGTTTTCAAGATTGAGTAGATATATTTTAGATAGACAGGTTATCTTCAAACCCTTCAGAGATCTACAGAATATGGCATTTAAAATGTTTTAATAACTTAGAAAATTTTTCTTTTATGTTATGACTATGAGACATGTCGGCTCCTGGCAGTACCAATCTACTTCAGAGAAAATATGGGCACTGAAAAACTGCAATTGGAGTTAACTTTCATTGTGGCAAAAGTTAGCCACTGGACAACAAAGTATCCTTAAATCACCTGCTGACAAACAGGACAGACAGGACATGAAACAAAGGACTACTGATTCTTATCAAAACAAGTGTGGTTATGGCTTTATCAAAAGGCATCTTCTGAGGCCAGGACAATATAGCACCATCCCTGAAGTGGCTTTTGCAATCCGGGAAAGGTACAGTGCCCTTTTCTTCAAAGGCAGCTTAACAGGCAGTGGGCCAATGGCTTCTGATGTGCAATGGGGAGGTAGCTGAAACAGTTATTCTTGAAGAGTAATTAAGCTCATATCTCTCAACAGAAGAATGGCATTTAATAGAGGGATGTGGAGAAGAATGGGATGCTGAAATGAAGCCACATACACACATAGCCAAGAAGAATGGACAGCTGAATTAAAAAAACATCAACAATTTCCAGAATTTAAAATCCTGAATCATGACATGACACTAGTGGAATTCAGGTGTTTCTGGTATATAGACTGCTCTCATCCAATGTGAGGTTGAACTGTTGACCTTGTGTACATTCTACTTCACAAATGAGTCTGTCAAATACGCTAAGCCTATAGGCTGAAGATGATGCCCCAACACTTCGGAGAAGCCTCAGATGATTGTCCAGGCAGCTGGCTGTTTCTGTCAACTCACAATTTTTTGTAAGTTGCTTGCATATACTTCTTGTTTTTATTTTTTTGTTAGCTAATATTATTTCCTTCTTGGGTCTCTGAGGGAGTTGAAGATTAGTTAGTTATAGTTGAAGATTAATTGGGATAGAAAGTGAATTAGATACAATAGAATGGATAATAGAATTATTTTCTCGGAATTTGTCAAATACAAATGAAATAGACATTATTTAGGTATTTATTACTTGTATATATTGTATATAGTTATTATACTTTTGTATATAGTTTTCCTTATGTTAGTTATAAGCTTTTTCTTTTTTTCCTTTTTATTAAAATAGAAAAGAGGAAATATGGTGATATTTTATTTGTATTAAAATGTTATTTGTATGTTAATAAATAAAGTTGCCCGGGGGTCAGAGCTATTAGCAAGCCATAGGAAAGCAGGGCAGTGGTGGCATACACTTGTAATCCCAGCACTTGGTAGGCAGAGCTGGGTAAGTCTCTGTGTGTTCAGGGATACAGCCATTATTGGATACACATGCCTTTAATCTCAATACCAAGCATGGAAAACCTGGAGGCCTGTACAGACAGGCCGTGATGAGGCGGTCATGTGGTTGGGTTTACAACCAATGAGAAGGCAGAACAGGATCTCTATATAAAGACTTTAACACAGGGGTAGTTCTGGTTCAGAGAGGTAGGACCACTGCAGGAGGAAGGGTAAGGTTTTAGCTCTTAGCTCTGACCTCTTGGCTTTCTTCTTTGCATTGGTTCTGTGTTTCTTACTAAATAAGAAGGTTGGTTACATCTACAGTTTTGTTATTGCCTTTTATAAGCCCATTCTTTTCTAATGAGAGACAGAAAGGAATCTGATCTGGATGGGATGAAAGGTGGAGAGGAACTGGAAGGAGTAGAGGGAGGAGAAACTGTAATCAGGAAATATTGCCTGAGAAAAGTATCTATTTTTAATAAAAGGGAAAATAGAAAATGCTATATTTTAAAAATTAATGAAGTTCATGATGTCCCTTTAAGGTGAAAATACCAAAAGAAAAAATAACTAAATGAAGTTTTTCTCAACTTAGGGATAAATAAACTTTTTTGTCTTCTAAAGAGTGTTTATAATAATAAGTTCTCTATAGACTAAGTTGTGTTCAAAATAATCCCTAAGCAGGGCTCAATTGCATGAAACCATTCCTGAAGATCCTGAGCTGATTGTGGACACCCTATATCAGACCTGGAATTTCACTCTTTTACTAGTTCTTTCTGGTTTGCATGTGTGTAACATGTGAGCCCAAACCACAGAATTTGTGCAAGCAGAGGCTGAGAAGTTGAGATATGGGACTTCTGGGCAATGAATGGATTAGAACACCTGCCCTCCCTGATAAAAGCAAGGATTCAGCTTGAATTACAGCACCATGGGATTTGGGGTTTTGGAAAAGGCATTCTATACAGTGAAAGGAAAAGCAGTCTTTTGTGACGTTTTTTTTCTAATAAATCATTACATTTTTGTGTAGCAAAATATATTTTTCCCAGACATTGAATCATAAGGGTCCAACCATGAGCTCAGTTGTCATTCACTGATGCAGCACAGTTGGGAGAATATGTGTCACTTACACAATTTTATAGCACAGATCTGTTCTGTCTTCCACAATCTCCAAAGTACTTCATTCTGTCTCTCTGTATGTTATATCAATGAAACCATCTGATTTGAGGCTAAAATCTTGGAGCAGGGAGCCCAACAATATTTCATTCTTTAACTGATTTTTAGCCCAATAACTATGCAGTTGATCAGTGTGTCTGTTTTTCCCAATACTGTGCTGTTTTTATTGCTGTAGCTTTGTAGGGCAAGATCCCACAGTTCTGTTATTATTCAGGTTTGTTTTTGGCTATCCTGGGTTCTTGTGTTTCCATATGAAGCTGAAAATTGTCCCTTTAAGATCTGTTAAGATGTCTGGCAGTGGTGGTGCATGCCTATAATTCCAGTACTCTGGAAGCAAAGGCAGGCTGATCTCTGAGTTCAAGGCCAGCTTGATCTACAAAGTGAGTTCCAGGATAGCCAGGGCTACAAAGAGACACTCTGTCTTCAAACACCAGAAGCAAAAAGAAATACATGAAGAATTATTTTGGGATTTGAATCTGTTGTTTGTTTTTGTTAGGATGGTCATGTTTCCTATATTATTCCAATCAATCCATGCATTGGACATATTTCCATCTTCTGAAACCTTCAATTTCTTTCTTTAATGACTTGAACTTATTTTCTGCTTTCTGAAGAATCTCTTTCCCATGTTCCGGTCTCCGATTGCTCAGTGAGTCCTGCTCACCTGTGAAGCAGAACAAAGAGCCCTTGATGGTGAAGAGAGAGGAGACAGTAGCAAAGGATCCAGGTGTGTTAGCAGGAATGAGGAAGGGGTGGGGGTAGGGTTCAAGTGATAGTAGAAACAGGACATGAAATTGGTCTTGCAAAATTATATTTCATTGAAAATGTTTCGAGAGAATTCCACTGAGAATAATATCAGAATATTCCTATTGTAGGAATTAGAAGATTCTCTATGTAAGAATTAATACTCAGAGACAAATACAACTTTAATTGACTTTGCATGAAGTGTGCTCTCCCTCTCTCATTTACATCACTGATGGCATGCATCTTCATATGAATATTAAATGTTGTTTTTAATTTATTTAATTTATATGCATTGGTGTTTCTGCCTGCATGTATGCGTGAGGGTGTCAGATCTTAGAGTTATAGACAGTTGTTAGCTACCATGTGAGTGCTGGAAAATGAACCTGGGTCTTCTGTATGAATATTCAATGGTCTTAACTGCTGAGCCCTCTCTCCTGGCCCCAATATTAAATGTTTTCATCATAATTTTAATGTAATGTTTGGTTAGAACAATTGATGCCTTTGGGTTTTCCTGCTCTTAGAGTTTTGGAGCATTTTGTAGTTACTTCATGTTCTCTAAATCTAAAGTTAAATTCTCCACTTCCTAAAATAATGCCAACAGAATTTTGATAAGATTTGCTTAATATTTTTGCAGAGTATTAAACTCCATTTGCATTATCTTCCCATCGATAAACCAAGTATTCTGTCTTCATGTCAATTTTCCATGTTTTTGCATTGCTATAATTTTAATATATTTTAAAATTAACTCTGGGTTTGATCCTTCTCTGAAAATTCTTGACCTTTTCATGGTTTTGCACAATTTTATAAATTTTAGGAACATTTTCTCCATTTACATGAAAAATGCCTGTAGGATTTTGTTATTTGCAATCTTACAAACATTCTTTTATATTTCTTCATATGTTTGAATGAGAACATGCCAGCAGTGAATTAGTGTTCGTATGTCTTTCGTGTATTCTTCTGTTTTCTGTCTACTGTTGCTCTCAGCATTTCAGGTTCTTGGAGAAGACATTTGGGTTTTTGGTTTTTCAAAACAGGGTTTCTCTGTGTAATCTTGGAGTCAACACTTCTTCATTATTCTTCAGTATCTAACAATGAATTCACATATATCCTTGGAGATTTCTTTGTTGTTGTTGCTCATTTGTTGAGCAGGGTTTCTCTCTATAGACCATGCTGGCCTTGAACTCGAATAGATCAGCCTGCCTCTGCCTCCTGAGTGCAAGGATTAAAGGAATGCACCACCACCACTGCCTGGAGAGAAGACACCTTTTAAACATAGCTATTTACTAGGAGTAAAGAATTGTTTTGGACCTGGGCCACTGGGTATGGCCATATGTGGGTCTGTGACAGCCAGGGTCTATGTTGACTTCCACGACCCATGTTGCCACCAAGGCCAGGGTGTGTGGACTGCCACCTGTAACCATTTTGTTGTCCAAGGGCCATGCTGCCACTGGGACCATGTTGATTGGAGTGGCCTGTGCTGCCACTGGGAGACATGCTGACATCCTGGCCTGGGCTGCTGCCAGGGGCCATGTCTGTGTCCATGGTCCTGCAGCAGCCAGGATCTGTGTTTATGTCCATGGCTTCAGTAACCACTGAAGCCTGTATGGATGACTGGAGTCAGGTCAAACACCTGAGTCCATGTTGGTCTCTGAGGGCCATGTTAATCTGGATGGCCTGGCCTGTGCTGCCACCCAGGGCCATGGTGACATCCCAGCGCAAGCTGTTGCAAGGGGTCATGTCTGGGTTTGTGACCCTACTGTAGCCAGGGTCTTGGTTGATATCAGTGACTCCAGATACCACTGAAGGCCATGTAGATACCTGGGGCCATGTTGGTGTCTGACTACCACAGTGCCACTGGAGCCTTACAAATCAGGTGTGGCCTGTGCTGCTACCAGGGGCCATAGTAACATCTGAGCCTAGGCTGCTGCCTGCGATCTTGTATGGATCCATGGTCCTACCATGCCCAGATGTCTATGGCCCACAGTACAACCAATGGCCAAATGGATGCCTAGGGTCAAGACCGAATGCTATGTCCATTTGGTGTCTGAGGGCCATGCTGCTACTGGGGCCATGGTGTCATCTGGGATAGGGCTGATGCTGAGGGCCATGTCTGGGTCTGTTTCCCTACTGAAAACAGGGTCTGTGTTGATGTCTGTGGCTCCTGATACAATCAAAGGCAATGCCGGTGCCAGGAGTCTGGGCCACCACCTGGTGCCATGTTGGTTTCCAATGGCCTTGCTGTCACAGGGACCATGCCAATCCACATGGGGCCTGGCCCAGGGTGCTGCCATAGGCCATGTCTGGGTCTCTGGTGCAACAGTAGCCAGGGTCTGGGCTGATTTCATGCCTGGTGTTACCATAGGGGGTCTAACCATTCATGTTGAAATCCAAGGGTGCTGTGGGATGTTCTGTATGTCACATGTGTTGCTGATTAGTCAATAAATAAAACACTGATTGGCCATTGGCTAGGCAGGAAGTGTAGGCGGGACAAGGAGGAGAATAAAGCTGGGAAGTAGAAGGCTGAGTCAGAGAAACACTGCCAGCCGCCACCATGACAAGCCGCATGTGAAGATGCCGGTAAGCCACGAGCCATGTGGCAAGGTATAGATTAATGGAAATGGATTAATTTAAGCTGTAAGAACAGTTAGCAAGAAGCCTGCCACGGCCATACAGTTTGTAACCAATATAAGTCTCTGTGTTTACTTGGTCGGGTCTGAGGCTGTGGGACTGGCAGGTGAGAGAGATTTGTCCTGACTGTGGGCCAGGCAGGAAAACTCGAGCTACACAAGGGCCATGCTAAGCCAGCCTGTCCCTCACTGGCCCTGGGATAGCTGTCCCTGTCCCTTGCTGGACACTATAGCAGGAGAGATGGTGCTACCCCACCATGGGAGAGGTGATCCCAGCACTCAGGAGCGATGGACATACCCTTCACCACTGAGCTGGCCCCAATGTTATGGGCCTAGGAGATCTGGCTCTGGTCCTCACCTTAGGGGGTGATCCCAATAACCCAGAGCAACCATATGAACTACCACCCAGACCCATATCCTGTGTCTTTGATTGTCCCACCCTAACAGCTGACCCATCTATGATTTGCTGAAGTACAAGAAGAGACTGGTCATGTAGAATAATAACCACAGGATCTCCATGTGTTGGCAAAAACAGGTTATCTGAGAGGAATTTTGATGAGGGTCCGGTGATGATGGTGTTCCAGAGGCCTTGAACCAGGCCAATGACTCATTGCAATGAACATTCTGTGGGTGCAGCTGATTGGACAAAAGGGGTATACTGTGTGACACACTGCAATTCCTGTTGCCACTAGGATAAATGAAGGGGTGTTGAGAAGATGGAGCAGATGGATGGGGGTTTGTTTGTTTTGTTTAGTTTTTAATTAATTTTTTGGTGGAACATACTCCAGGGGTAGCAGTATATATGGAGGGACCGGGAGGTGAGTGGGATTGGTGGGATAATGTGAAATTTCCAAGGAATCAATAAATAATTAGGCTTAAATTAAAAGAAAAACAATTTTTTTGGTTTGGTTTTGGTTTCTTTGCTTGTTTATTGTTCTTTGTCCTTTTGAGATACTTTCTCTGTGTAGCCCTGTCAGTTATGGAACCATTTATGTAGACCAGGCTTGCCTTGAACTTAGACATCCACCTGTGCCAGCCTCTGAATGCTGGGATTAAAAGCTTATGTCACTAGGCCAGGCTGACTTCTGACTTGACCACACTGGAGCATGCTGTTTGAAGTTTGAGAAGTACGGACAACTTCTGCTCTTGTGTAGATGGTTCTCTGCAGGCCTCCTAGGTGTGGTTGATTTTCCGTACTGTTCATGGTCATCTTTCTCACTCATTAATGTCCTGTCTAATTTCCAAGATTACTAATTGAAGGGTGTTGAAACTTCCCTGCATTTGCTTCTGTCTATTCGCTTCCTACAATTCTGTCATTGATTTCTTTATGCATTTGGAACTATTTTATGAAATGCATTAATAGTGATCATGTAGCTTTCTGGCAAATAAACCATTTGACAATTCATTAATATTCTTTCTTTTGTATGTTGATAGATTTGGATTTTTCTCTTACATACCCTAATTATGACCAATCTTCTTCACAGCAAATATCCTTAAATTTTTTCTACACACTTAGGATTTTGTTTATTAAACATTTATTTTATTTATTATGTACACAGTGTTCTGCCTGTATGTATGTCTGCATGCCAGAAGAAGGTATCAGATCTCATTACAGATGGTTGTGAGCCACCATGTGGTTGCTGGGAATTGAACTCAGGACCTCCAGAAGAGCAATCAATGCTCTTAACCTCTGAGCAATCTCTCCAGCCCCACGCTTAGCATTTTGTATCCTTACATTTGAAATAAATACACTTTTAGAGAAAGTACATATTTTGAAAATACATATTAAGGTGTCTTTTTTGAATCTATAAACTATTTTTGTGTTTAGATTGGGGAACATTATCCATATGCATTTCAAGAAATCACTGAGCCAGGCAGTGGTGGCGCACGTGTTTAATCCCAGGACTTGCGAGGCAGAGCCAGGTGGATCTCTATGAGTTCACAGCCAGCCAGGTCTACAGAACAAGATCCGAGACAGGCACCAAAACTACACAGAGAAACCCTGTCTTGAAAAAGAAAAAAAAGAAAGAAAGAAGGAAAGAAATCACTGGAGGAAAATATGAACACAATTTTTATTGTCTATTTCTTATGTCACATTTCTTCTTTCTGCATTCTAAATATTCTGTTTAATATTCTGCAGCACATTTAATTTCTTAATAAACTTGATTAGCATCTTCTCTGTATGCTCTCTTTTTGCTTGTTTGGTTGTTCAAGAAGCTGCACACTGATTGCCTGGTGGCTGCAGTGACTTGGATTTCCACTAATACTGTTTCTGTGTTCTTCCTTCTGCATTATCTCCAACATTTTTCTTATTGTTTAGGACCTTGAGTGTGCACCTTGACTAGGCAGAGAGGAAATCTCGGTGTATATTAGATGAGCATTTTCCTCATGACTAAAGTTGTGGAGCACATACTATGTACAATTTGGCTGTTTCAACTGCTTTTGATACAGTCTGTTCAGTTCATTTGCTTATTATTTATTAAACTATACGTGCTTTGTGACTTTTTTCTGTTTCAAATTTTGATAAATTCTGGGTATTTATGTATACTATGAAGCTTGATAATAAAAATAAATATTCTGTAGGCTCTTTCTTCATACCTTTAGTTATTACCACTCCCCAGCAAGTTTTTAATTGCATGGTCTTGTTTGTCTATTCTTGCTTACTTGTCCTTATAATTTGTAGTCCAATTTAGATAGGTCCCTATGTCTATATATTGTTGTGTTGCCCTCCTGTTCACTCTGCAGCTTTCACAATTCATTAAATTGGTCCCAGTTTTATTCTTTTATATGTGGGTATTTAATTTTCCCAATATGATTAATTGATGAGGCTGCCTCTTCTGTAACATACTTTTAGGGGGTTGGTGAAATTGAGATGGTCACAGCTCCTTGGGCTGGTTCTGCATCTGTTGCTCTCATAGCTTTGGGTGTCTTCTGCCACTCCCATGGTGCTGTTGTTTGTGTGGCTCCGCTGAAATCACAGGTGGGATGAATCAAGCTCTGCTCTATATGCCTGAGGTTGCTCTGTACTCATAAAGTCTTAGTGCTTTCATGTAAATTTGTTGGATTCTCCTTACTGTATCATTGAAGTATATCATGGGGAGAGAGATTTAGAATTAATTATGTAAATCTTTTAACACTGTGGTTTTCACAACATGTCTTATTCTATATGCATGCAAAGTTTTCTGTCTTCCAGTGTCATCTCAATTCCTTCCATGAATTTAAGTTTCCTTTTTATTGTTGTTGTTTTTTGTTTTTCTAGACAGGGTTTCTCTGTAGCTTTGGAGCCTGTCCTGGAACTTGCTCTGTTGTAGACCAGGCTGGCCTTGAACTCACAGAGATCTGCCTGCCTTTGCCTCCCAAGTGCTGGGATTAAAGGTGTGTGCCACCACTGCCCAGCTTTTAAGTTTCCTTTTTAGATGTCTCTTTTCTGCTTGGTTATTTGTTTTTCTTTTTCAAAAAATTATTTTTTGTTCATTTTCTGTTTAGTTATGAGTCTCTGACGTAACAGTTGCCCATTAAAATCAAAGTTTGAATTAAGGGCTGAAAGCAGAACCAGGCTATTAGTGTGAACAGAACCATTGAAAGACAGTTTGAATAGTTTCACATGTAGCAAAATATCAGTAGTGAATTCCCGCCTAGGGCCTGTGACTTTCCCCATAATTGGCTTTGGCGAGGTTTCCACTGACATCCATGTATTTCCTTCGGTGGGCCAGCCTCTGATTCGACCAGAAATCCTTTTGTTACCAAAAAAAATAGTGTTGGCTCTATGACAGCAATGGGTATGTCATGCCTTGGAGGTTAGGATTGCAGCACACAGAATCCAAATATGTATATGGGCATTGGTAACTTCCCCTCATTCCCATCATGCATAGTTTTTTACACTATGAATGCTACAACCAGAGAGTCTAAAATATTTTAGGCACTGTCACCAATCTGCTGATGCCTTAGCATTTTCTTGTGGATATGTAAAAACACAACAAAAACAAAACAACTGAGTGATGTTCTATATAGATTATATAGCTTAATGAGAGAGCTTTCAAATCTTAGCTTTCTTATGGGTGTTTATAGTCTTTAAATTGCATAATTCTATTTCTTTTCTAGGAGTTCAACTTTATCTCTCACTCTCCTATGTTGTCTCCTTTAAAATTTTCTGTCATTCTTGAACTGATGCTTTGTGTTGAGATAGTATGGAGGGACCTGAATCCCTTCTCTGTTCCGATTAGAGCAAAATGACTCCAGCTGTCCTGTTTTTAGTTTTTAATTTAGGTTTGTATCTCATTTTTTTTTATTATGCTGAGGTATGTTGCTTCTGTTTTCACATTCTTCACAGCTTTTACAATGAGCTCATGTCAAATTTTGACCTGGACCTTTCACGGATCTATTGACAGTCATGTTTCTTCTCTCACTGAGGCTACCTACTTGGTGTCTTACATTGGTTAAATTTGTCTGTGTTGAGACAGTCTTGAATTCTTGGTAATGAATCAGCTTGCACTTCATTTTCATGTAATTTAGAGAAAATCTCCATGTCTGTGTCAATCCTGGCAACTGGTTTGCGATTTTTCTTTGCCTACACTTGTCTGGGCTCACCTGCTTTGGGTGCCAATGTAAAGTCAGCTTTATATGGCAACTTTCTAGCATTCCTTTTCTTGGTGTTTTATGAAAAATTCTTGTGGTATTAGTATAAGTTTTGTCCAAAGGAAAGGAGAACACAGTGCTGAATCTGTCCATACTCAGATAAAGTTAGAGGAAACTCTTACTGTTTCAGTATCAGCTCTGCATAATGCCTGTTCTAAATTTATAACATGGAATGTTCAAATGTTTACTTGTTTCTAGAAGCTAATCCTTCTTTAATTCCAATTTCTTTCCATAGCACTTTCCACAGCACTTCCTAAGTTAAAACTGTTAGCATTGGCACATATTACAATGTCTCTTTTCAATTTCTAGTTCTCTTCCTTAAGGATCTCTATTTCATTAATTTCTATATAACCTCACTAATATGTTTCTATGTCCTATTTCAGATTGACTTGTCCTTATGCTTATAAGCCCCCAGCCACATAATTATGAACAAATGTCTTTTAAAACCAGTGCCTATTGCTGTAACAACTTCTCAGTGTATCTTTATCAATCCACTTCTTTATCATGGGAACCTTCTCTTAAATATTTTAAATGCCATATATAGGAGAAATATAAGGAGTTTGAGGGCCAACATTTAGTTTATTTAGTATACTTAATTTTAAATAAACCTTTTTATTTACTTGTTTTGATTTAACCTTTAAAACGCACACAAGCTAAATAAAGCTTGCCTGTGAAAATGAATTACTTTTGTACCTAGCATGATTACAAACATAGTTTTGAGCATTTTAAAGAAACTGATCATTTCTGAGGCAACTGAATACTAACTTGCATGTCTTAATTATTCTTAATAGTTTATAAGGCATTAACAGCTTTAATAAGATTTGGATTTTACAGTTTTAACCCTTTTATGTTTTAGCTTTAAAAAGTATAATTTTTAAATTAAAGCTCTCTTACTATCAAAATAAAACTTTATATCATAAATGTAGCCCATAGAGAGACTAGGAATCTTATAAAACTATAAATACAATCTACAGAAAATTTGAATCCTTAATTTTCCACCTTTTTATAGTACAGCATTACAGGATATTATATTCTCTTGTATCACTCAATTTATGCAAATAGTTAAAGCTTAATGAAGCTGGCAAAGACAATGAAGATAGAAATATATCCTTAAGTCAGTTATTGTAAGTCCAAGAAGACCTTAGGAATTTATAAACTTACAGAATATTTTGTATATTAAACACTTGTTGTTTTTTATTTTAAAATTTTAAGGACAAAAATCACCATTTAAAAATATATCTTAATCCAAAATATTTTGGAAAGCTGTTGTCTCTTTAGTCTAAAAAAGACACAACCAGAGTTGCTTTCAATTTACATATAGACAAGCTATAGTGAATTAATATTACCTATGTATAGATTTTTAATTATTAAACTTTTCTATTTTATAGAAATATTAAGCTAATTTTTTGGTCTGGAATTTTATAGGTTTTCCACCCTTACCCCAAAAGGGCTTACAAAAGGGCTTACAGATCCAGAAAGAAAGAGAGTTTGCATTTTAGCAAGAATTTTGAAAATCCATGACTTTGAATGAGAGAACAATTTTTGTAAAGAAGAATTAAGAATGGGATAGAACTCAAAGAATTAGACATCTTTAATTATATTTAGCCATTCTAATTTTATATAAATTCTTTTTTAAAAGTTGAAATAACCTGAGACATAAGAGTAACAAATAAATTTACCATTTGGTGTAAAATATTTTTTCCTACAATCATGTTGGACAATATCTGGAGCCTTTATCCAGGATTATATAAAAGCTTTTCCATTACTGCATAGATGGACCCTATCCTTAAACTTAGTTTTTAATCTGTATACCCTAGTTTCCCCCAAAATCCTTAAGTCTTCATGCAATTAGGGCCTAAATACATACAACCAGATAGAAGGGGTAACTGGATGCTTCGGGGAAAATCCAATGACTTAGTTTACCTCCTTTTGGAGGAATATTAACTTTTAACAAATCCAGCTCTGATCATTTTTAGCAAGCATATCTAGATTTATTATTGAGAGATTTTGTAACTAGTTTGTGTTGTCTGCATATGGAGACAAACAACCTAAAAAGGTTATTAAGTATTCCTTATTGCATAAAATCATTAAGTAGTAGAATAATAGAAATATCTGTAACCTAGGGGCCATTATACAGAAAAAACAAACATCTACAGGAACTCAGAAAATGTTGGCATCAGGTTATTTTTGTTTTCTTTCTTTCTTTCTTTCTTTCTTTCTTTCTTTCTTTCTTTCTTTCTTTCTTTCTTCCTTCCTTCCTTCCTTCCTTCCTTCCTTCCTTCCTTTTCTTTTTTTTTTTTTTTTTAGGTTTTTTAAAGACAGGGTTTCTCTGTGTAGCTTTACACCTTTCCTGGATCTCGCTCTGTAGACCAGGCTGGCCTCGAACTCATAGAGATGTGCCTGCCTCTGCCTCCTGAGTGCTAGGATTAAAGACGTGTGTCACCACTGCCTGGCAATTTTTGTTTTCTTTATAGATTTTTGTTTTACAGATTTGTAACCATGTCCAACAAGCTTACAAATCTTAAGGTAGAGAAAGTTTATATTTTAGCTATTTTAAAGCATATAGTGCCTTTTGTTGGGCTGTATTGTTTTCTCTCTTCATCCTAGAGTCTGATGATGACTTTCTGACCTAGGATAGAGATTTTGGAGGAAATTTTTAAACGACCATGCTTGGGTAAAAAGAGTCAACTCCAGAATCAGTTGTATAATAAATTAGAACATCATAAAACAATATTTTAATATTAACAGTGTTCAAAAGACACCCGCAATACCAAATCTAGTGTTCAGAGGGAAAGACCAGATAAAACAGAATACAAAGAAGGCTTAGAGATGAGAAATTCTGGGTGCAGGCCAGGTGCAGCACTACAGGAACAGCAGGCAGTGGAAAAAGGATCTTATGGTACCCACTGTGATTGCACATCAGGGGCGCTCTCATCACCACAGACCAGTAGTGAGGGAGTAGCTGCACCCAGAGCTTCATAGTCAGAGACAGAAGCCAGCTGAGAGGTAGAACAAGTATGAAAAAAAACAGACATTCTTTAGAAGCAGAGTGAAGGAAAACAATTGCAAACAGGGAGGTATGGAGAAGTGGCTCATGTACATGTAGGACTTAAACATCAGGCTTCAGTGAGCCAATGAGAGGGACAGAGAAAGAGCAAGTTAGAAGTAGTGAGCTTCAAGAGGGAGAGCTAGCACAGAGGCAGCCAGGAGCAGTCTGCTTCTCAAACATCTTGAAAATGTAGCATGCAGCTTAGGGGCAATTTCGCTGTGCTCACTTCAATTCTCATCTCTGCAACAGAGCTTGAAAACACAAATCCAACAAACAACAGACAACAGAAAAAGTCAGTACAACACAATCAGGGAAAACCAGATGAACTCAGATACATAGTGGCCACCTTCACTCATACAAGAAAACCAGAAGAAGAGTAACACATCCCTTCTGCCCAGCAGATTGCATCTATGATTGTGTCCAATCTTGCCTTTTGTCTCTCCAAATACCTGGACTCCAAAACAGAACAACTCATTGATAGGTCCTAGAGTCAGAAGAATATAGGCTGGTAATTCTTACTTTCATTTAGCAAATTTGGGACTGTTGCAGTCTGGGCTTCCTAGGATCTATAAAGTCTACTTTGGACTTGCTCCCTCTGGTGCCTATCCCAGACCCCTGTCCCTGAATCTGGGATCTCCGAGGGATGCCAATGGAGGCCTGCTGTGGAATAATACTCTTGTATACATAAAGATTTGTCACTCAAATAGATTTAATAAAACACTGATTGGCCAGTAGCTGGGCAGGAAGTATAGGTGGGGCTAACAAATGAAGGGGGATGGGAAGGAGACAGGAGGAGACAAGAGTTGCCAGCCAGATGCAGAGGAAGCAAGATGAGAATGCCATACTGAGAAAAGGTACCAAACCTCATGGCTAAACATAGATAACAATTATGGGTTAAATTAAGTGTAAGAGCTAGTTAGTAATGAGCCTGACCTACTGGCTGAGCACTTATAATTAATATAAGCCTCTGTGTGATAATTTGGGAAGCAGCTGCCAGGTATTTCGGAGTTCCTGGTAGGACAGAAACTTCTGCCTACATATGGCATCCAAACAGCTGGCAAGAATTTACACATAACACCTGAGAAAGCTTTTTAAAAATGGATTGTCAACACAAAATAACAAAGTCCTGCAGAGTTTCTTGGCAGTAACATTTTCTTGGGTGGGCTCTGTTTGCTGGCAGCGAGCAGAGGTGTGGCTCCTTTAAGACAAAGCTCCCTGGCTCCTGCTGTCAGCATAGAGGGTTCTTCTGTGAGGTCCTGCTACCAAACACTTAATTGGAGTTCATGAGCAGTAAATGGCACACTACTCGGTGCCAGAAACTCAACAGAGTTGGCTCCTGCAGTATCTCTGCCATAAAGCTAAGCTCTCATAGACCAAGGAGCTAGGTGGGGTTGGCCACCAAAACCACCTCTTTGGTCTTAGCTATGCCTACTTAGTTGTTTAAAGGCTCATGTGGTTAGAAAAAGATAGAGATATGCAGTAAAGACAGCTTCAGATGGGGAAAAAAAACCCCTCTAAATGGTTTACAGTGTGTTTAAAAAAATATACATAGGCTTGGGAGAGAAAAGAAAAAGCATAGAGATAGTCCTTTAAAAAATTTATATATATATAAAATGTCATGTAAAGATGGAAAATACACAAAAAGGCTAGATACTGTATGTTTGTTATTGGGTTGTCTTTAATTTTTTATGGCAAATGAAGAAATGATAACTGCTGAGAGAGATTTTATTATGAAAGCTGCTAGATTAAGTTAACCTACATATTTTTAAAATATCTTGATTTCAAAATTTAAGTCAAAAGATATATTATATTATTATATATAATATATATATATTATATTGGGAAAGAGGTTCTGCTTTTATTTCTGCAGGAAATGAGAGGCTGGGGATTCATTCTGGGTTAAGGAAAATCAGGTTTCATCAAGGAAGACTCCCTGAAAAATATTTGATGGGAGTGGATGGCCCAAATGATTCAACATCTCAGAGCACCTCTATTGCAGTTTCCTTTCAGTTCTGCATCCAGAACAATTTCAAGGTGACTGAATGAAATGATCCAGCCTCACATAACTTGACCACAATCCTAAATTTTTTCAGGGTCCCTCGAAAATTACGTACCCCCATTCAACAGGAAGTAGTCTAGAAAACAACACCCACATTTCCCAAAGTAAATTATGGATATTTGTCTTTGTTTAGGGAGGTTGGTTACAAGTTGTTATGGATAATGGTCAGGAAAAAAGCTAAACAAAGGAGACTTGATTCAGGGACCTTGTTCTGAAAAGAAAAGGGAAGATATAGAAATGATAGGATCAAAGCATATATTATTCAATCTAGTTTAATCCAAAAACAATTATTAATCTAACATATTTTACATTGGTATGGTGTGGTGATATTTTAACTATGCTCAAATGTGACTTTATTTGTATGTTAATAAATAAAAGTTTGCCTGGAGACCAGAGGTCACATAGCAAGTTCACATAGAGAGCCATAAGCAGAGTCAGGCAGTGGTAGCACATGCCCTTAATCTGATCACATGGCAGGCAGAATCTCTGTGTGGTCAAGGACACAGGCAAGTGTGGTGACACAAGCCTTTAATCCCAGTACCAACCATAGAGACCTGGAGGTCTGTATAGACAGGCAGTTATGAGGAAGTCATGTGGCTAGGCTTTGAGCCAATGAGAAGGCAGAACAGCAAAAAAGCAATAAAAACACAAGTCAGACAGGAAGAAACTCTCTCTGGGGAAACAATGGTGATGAGGTGGTAAGATAAGGTAGTAGTGGCTCTTTGCTAGTTGTCTGATCTCTTTGGCTATTACCTCTGTATTTGGCTCTGTGTTTCTTATTTAATAAGACTGTTTAGAAATTCATCTCCATTAGGCGCCCATGTGGTAAGAATTCATTAAAAAAAAAATTGGTGAAACAGCAGCAACAACAACAACAAAACCATTGGTGGCCTTACAGTCTAGGAGTTACAGGCTCCAGTTTGGCCAGAGTTTACAGGCCTCAGACCCGGCCAGAGTTACAAGTGATCTGGCTGCATGCAGTCAGAGCTGCACTTGACCATAGCTACAAGCAGTTACATGCAGCTAGAGCTACTTGCAGCCAGATGGCCAACTCAAGTGGCTCAGGCATAAAGGAGCTGGTGCTACAAGTGGCTCAGGCCCAAATTGGCTCCATGGCTGGAGCACATGGCTGGACTTTAGGTTTTAGCTTTTTTCACGTCTCCTGGTAGGTAGTAGGCTCTCTCTCTCTCTCTCTCTCTCTCTCTCTCTCTCTCTCTCTCTCTCTCCCTCCCTCTAGGTAGCTATTTTGAAATTCCCTCAGACTTCTACTGTTCTATGCAGACTTCATAAGTCAATTAAGATATCAGATATCTTAAAGGGAGAAACTACTTAAAAGAGAAAATTTTTCCCACATTAAAAGAAAAGGGAAATATCTTTACAATGGAAGGAAATTGGTCTTTATTTGATAAAACATTAGGCAGTCTGAAAATAGAACAATTACATGAGAGGATTAATGTAAATGGGATGTATGTAACATTAATTATGCATATTATTTGTTTACTTGTCCCTATTTTACAATTTAAAAAGATAGTCAATTTAAGTACCAAGATAAGAGCTTTAGAAAAACCTTTTAAAATGAAATTATAGAGAAATTCAGACTCAGACAGAAGAATTTAAGGGTGAAATTATTTCAGGATTGGATTATAAGGATACAAAAAGACAGCCTGTTTTCAAACAATCAAACTTAACTTATCCGGTAAACATACAGCAACTACCTGATCAAAGACATGTACGAAATAATTGGACTCCAGTTGAAATGTTAGATTTAAGGAGGTTTAAGGAGGCTATAGTATCTTATGGCATACATTCTCCATTTGTAAAGCAAATATTAAACTCCTGGTCAACTTGTAATAGGATTATTCCTCAAGACTGGAAAAAATTAGTAACCAATGTCCTGGAACCCAGAGCACAACTGCAGTGGCAAATGTGGTACAGAGATTAGGCTAAGAACATAGAAAGTCAATGGAGAGCTAGAGGTGTGGAACTTTCCCAGGATCAGCTTCTTGGAGAAGGCCAATATGCTGAAATACAAAGACAATGTTTATATGATAACCAAATCTTAATTCTATGCCACATGGCAGCCATGAATGCATGGGACAGAATTAAAGAAGAAGGAAAGAAAATTAAATCATTCACAAAAGTTATACAGAGCCTGAAAGAATCCTTCACAGATTTCTTACAAAGGTCGTCTTCAGCAGTAAATAGAATGGTCCCAAATTCAGAAGCTAGAGCGATAATAATCAAATCTTTGGCTTTTCAGAACATAAATGCAGCATGCAAAAGAATAATCAGGCCATTAAAGGCAAGATCTGAACCCTTGGAGGACTGGATCAGGGACACAATAAATGTTGAGTCTCATGACCATAATAATATGTAGACAAGAAAAGCAATTTCAAAAGGTTTGAGGAATGTCAGATATTTTGAGTGTGGAAAACAAGGTCATTTGAAAAGGGAATGTAAATAGGGCATTCCTAGAAAGAATGTTTATTTCAGGAACAGCAACAGAATGCCCCTCCATTCTGGATTATGCAGAAGGTGTGATAAGGGTAAACATTGAACCAATGAATGTAGATCAACAAGGGACAGACAAGGCAATCCTTTGCCTCTGTCCTCAGGAAACTTCCAGAGGGGCTCATGCAAGCCCCAAGAGCAAATCCAGTTCAGACCATTCCTTCCATTATAGAAGAAACTCCTACTCAGAGCAATTAAATAATCAAATGACTATTGGAATGAAACAAGCGGCTCAGTGATAGAACAGCTGAGACGGAGATAGAAAATTCAGGAGAAGTCATAAAGCAAATTTCTTGGCAAATTTCTATAAATGAACGAAGACCAAAGTTAAAAATATGAATAAATGATGTTTTGTTGGATGGTTCAGTAGACACAGGGGCAGGCGAGACAATAATTGCACCAGAATTTTGGCTTCCAACGTGGCCTCTTCAGGAGGTAAATGTTCAGCTATTAGGGATGAAAACATTATCTCAAGTGAAACTGAGTGCAAGATGGCTCAAATGTATAGGTCCAGAAGGATAGAGAGGAAAAGTAAAGCCATATGTGGTTAACATAGCTATGAATTTATGAGGCTGTGATCTATTACAACTATGGAATACTCAGATTAACATCCCTCCAATCTCAGAAACAAATCATAAACTGACACGTTTCTGAGAGAAATATTAGTAGGTATCATTCTAATGAGTGGTCACCAGCCATCCAGATTTTACAAGAACAGGGCACAATAACTGATGATTTTCCAAAGACACCAATAGCTCTATCTTTAAAGTGGTTAACAGACAAGCCTGTGGGGGTTACGCAATGGTCTTTAACAACAGAGAAACTGCAGGCTTTAGAAGAGCTGGTACAAGAGCAGTTAAATGCTCAGCATATTGAAGAATAAACCAGCCATTGGAATTCTCCTGTATTTGTTATTAAAAAGAAATCTGGTAAATGGAGAATGGTAACAGACCTTAGAGCAATTAACAAAGTAATTCAGCCAATGGGCTCTCTACAATCTGGAATTCCTTTGCCCACTCTGTTACCTAAAGGATGGCCTCTTATAGTTATCAATTTAAAATTTCTTTCCAATACACTTACAGGAAAAAGAGAAAGATTTGCCTTAATAGTGCCTACTTTTAATAATTCTCAACCGGTTAAGAGATATCAATGGAGCGTTCTCCCACAGGGAATGACGAATAGCCCAACCTTATGCCAATATTTTGTACAACAGCCATTGGAAGTAATACATAAACAATTTCTTAAATCTATAATTTATCATGATATAGATGATATTTTACTAGCTGACTCAAATGCAGATACTTTAGAAAGAATGTTTGAAGAAGCAAAGAAAACAATGCTGTACGGTGGTGGTGCATGCCTTTGTGAGTTTGAGGCCAGCGAGTTCCAGGAAATGCACAAAGCTACATAGAGAAACCCTGTCTCAAAAAACCAAAAGAAAAGAAGAAGAAGAAGAAGAAGAAGAAGAAGAAGAAGAAGAAGAAGAAGAAGAAGAAGAAGAAGAAGAAGAAGAAGAAGAAAAGAAAACTTTGCCTTGTTGAGAGTTACAAGTTGCTCCTGAAAAATACAAAGAGGAGGTTCTATTAATTATTTAGGATATAAAATAGGTCTATAAAAAATTAGACCCCAAAAGGTGCAAATTAGGAGAGACTGATTATGTACTGTTAATGACTTTTAAAGATTATTCGAAGACATTTCCCATCTATGAACTATTGCTGTGGTAAAAAATGATGAACTGAGTAATTTGCTCAAAACCATAGAAGGTGACAAGGACTTAAGTAGTCCAAGAGAATTATCACTTGAAGCTGAGAAAGAATTGGCCTTGTTAGAAAAGAAAGTACATGAAGGACATGTGGATCATGTTGATCCAAAGCTGGATTGCATTTTGGTTGTTTTACCCTCTAAATATTCTCCTACAGGAATTTTAATGCAGAGGGAAGATATTATATTGGAATGGATATTTCTACAAAATAAACAGAGGCAAAAATTAAAAACTTATGTGGAAAAGATCTCTGACTTGATTTTAAAAGAAAAATTGAGACTTCATCAATTAGTAGGAATAGACCCAGCAGAAATTGCAATGCCTTTAACTAAGGAGGACATTGTAAAATTATGGGCAGTAAGTGAACCTTGACAAAGAGCTTGCAGTATTTTTTTGGGAGGGATTAACAGCAAATATCCCAAAAATGATGGAATTGAACTTATAAAGAGAGCTGATTGGATTTTGCTTCATATTGTACAGAAAACACCCATATCTGTAGCTCAGACATTTTATACAGATGCAAACAAACAAGGAAAGGCAGGTTACAAATCAGAAAATTTAAATAAAGTGGTTTAAATTCCTTATAATTCAGTTCAAAAATTGGAATTGTATGCTATTCTGTTGGTATTAATGGATTTTTCGAAGCTCTCAACATAGTTACTGACTCTCAATATGCTGAAAGAATGGTATGACATACTGAGACTGCAGAATTTATCCCTGATGCTTCAGAATTAACTTCACTATTTATTCAGTTACAAGATATAATCAGGAATAGGAATCATCCCTTATATATGACTCACATCTGATCCCATATGGGTCTGCAAGGCCTCTAGCACAAGGTAATGATGAGACTGATAAATTATTGATAGGAAATGTGCTGGGGCCTCAGAATTTAATAAAAAAAATCATGTCAATAGTACAGGTTTAAAAAAGGATTTTTCTATAACCTGGCAAAAAGCCAAGGAGATTGTAAGGAAATGTCCTATTTGTTCCTTTTACAATCAGATGCCATTACCAGCAGGATATAACCCAAAGGGTGCTCAGAGCTTAAAGTATGAATTTTATATCAAATTTATAAGATTAATATATATTTTAAACTTTTGTTATGACATTAATGGTCATATAGGGTACTACCTAATTCTAGAAAAAAGGCTTCAATTAGCTGCCTATGAATGTTTTTGTGTTTGAGTCTCTATCAGTTTTCTTCAGGGAATCACAACCAGGCCTAACATCGAATCTGAAATCTCCAGAAAGATGATGTGGCCCCACAACAATAATTCCAAGTGGACAATAACAATACTACTAAGCTGACAAACATCACCTACAGATCAGCTTTGGACTACAAACTGCTCAGAGCAATTTTAAGAGGTCTAGCTGAGATGATCCAGTTTCACAGACTACTTGAACAAGGACTTGAGATAAGCCCTGAACTTTGGCATTATGCAGAGACTGAACAACAAATGATATAGCTACCTTTCCTAGAATTTGACTATTAATCCCCCAATTTTTTCTATTCAGAAAAAAGATGCCTTTGCCCACAACTAGCAGGAAGCAATTTTGAGAACACAACGCCCACATTCCCAAAGAGGTGGTGTGGGGTGGGTGGTTTTTGGTCTTTCGATGGGTTTTGGGTTTGGAATAATTTTCATTGTTTAGGAGGGTTGGTTACAAGTTGTTGTTGTTGTTAATAGTTAGGAAAAAGGCTAAGCAAAGGAGTTTATATTTAAGGTTCTTGTTTGAAAAAATATATAGAAATGATCGAATAGAGGGTAGATTATTGAATCTACTCTGAAAACTAAAGAAGATATAGATATGATTTAGATAAAAAGATAGATTATTGAATCTACTTTTAAAAGACAATTACTAGTTTTAAATACTTTACGTTGGATTGGATTTTTATATATTGTATACAAATTATATATATTGAGATTGATATTGTTAGAAAATTGTATACATATATTTCTAATCTTGTTCATACAGTTCATTTAACAATGTAATGCATTTTGCTAATCCTTGAATGTTATTATTACCAACTATTAGGATATAAAGAAATGAAAGTTAGTAGTTAGATATTACAATCAAGCTGGTAGTCATACTAGGTATGTTTCCAAGGTTGAGCAGATATATTTTGGATAGACAGGTCATCTTCAAACCTTTCAGAGATCTACAGAATATGGCATTTAAAATGTTTTAATAACTTAAATTTTTCTTTTTTTATGACTGTGAGACATGTTGGCTCTTGGCAGCACCAATCTACTTCAGAGAAGATATGGGCATTGAAGAAACTGCATATGGAGTTAACTTTCATTGTGGAAAAAATTAGCCACTGGACAACAACGTGTCCTTGAATTGTCTGCTGACAAACAGGACAAAATGGACAGACAGGACATGAAACAAAGGACTAACAACTCTTGCCAAGACAAGTGTGGTTGTGGCTTTAGCAAGAAGAATTCTCTGAGGCCAGGACAATATGGCACCATAGCTGAAGTGGCCTTTGCAATCTGGAAAAGATACAGTGCCCCTTTTTTCAAAGGCAGCTGAATAGGCCGTGGACCGATGGCTTCTAGTGTTCAGTGGAACAGTAGCTGAAACAGTTATTATTGGAAGGGTAACTGTAGATGTAACCAACCGTCTTATTAAATAAGAAACACAGAGCCGATTCAGAGAAGAAAGCCAAGAGGTCAGAACTAAGAGCCTTACCCTTCCTGCTTCAGCTATCCTGCTTCAGCCAAGAGAGCTCTCCGAAAAAGAGGCCTACTTCCTGTGTGTATGTCTTTAAATAGTCTAGATGTTCTGCCTTCTCATTGGTTGTAAACTAAACACGTGACTGCCTTGTCATTGCCTGTATGTACCACCCTCCAGGTCCTTAAAGGTGTGCGCCACCACCGCCACGCACTTGCTATGGCTCTATAACTCTGACCCCCAGGCAACTTTATTTATTAACATACAATTAAAATCACATTTCAGTACAAGTAAAATACCACCACATTTCCCCTTTTCTATTTTAATAAAAAGAAAAAAAAAGAAAAAGGTTATAACTAACAAAAGAAAAACTATATAAAAAGTACAATAACTATATACAATATATACAAATAATAAATGTCTAAACAATGTCTAGTCCATTTGTATTTGACAAATTCAGAGATGATAATTTCATTATCCTATTTTGTTAAGTCCAAAATGTATCTAATTCACTTTCTATCCTAATTAATCTTCAACTAACTAACCTTCAACTATAACTAACTAATCTTCAACTCCCTCAGAGACCCAAGAAGGAAATAATATTAACTAACAAAAATAAAAACAGAAAGTGCATGCAAGTAACTTCCAAAAAATTTGTGAGTTGACAGAAACAGCCAACTGCCTGGACAGTCACCTGAGGTTTCTCCGCAATGCTGGGGCATCATCTTCAGCCTATATAGGCTTAGCATATCTGACAGACTCATTTGTGAAGTAGGATGTACACAAGGTCAACAGTTCAACCTCACATTGGGTGAGAGCAGTCCATGCACCAGAAACACCTGAATTCCACTAATGTCATGTCATGATTCAGGATTTTAAATTCTGGAAAATGTTGATGGTTTTTTTAGTTCAGCTCTCCATTCTTCTTGGCTGTGTACATATGGCTTCATCTCAGTATCCCGTTCTTCTCCACATCTCTCTATCAAATGCCAGCCTACTATTGAGAGGCGTGAGCTTAGTTACTCTTCAAGAATAACTGTTTCAGCTGCTGTTCCATAGCACATCAGAAGCCATCGGCCCACTGCCTGTTCAGCTGCCTTCGAAGAAAAGGGCACTGTACCTTTTCCGAGTTGCAAAGGCCACGTCAGGGATGGTGCCATATTGTCCTGGCCTCAGAAGATGCCTTTTGATAAAGCCATAACCACGCTTGTTTAGGCAAGAATCAGTAGTCCTTTGTTTCATGTCCTGTCTGTCCATTTTGTCATCAGTTGATTCGAGGATACTTTGTTGTCCAGTGGCTAACTTTTGCCACAATGAAAGCTAACTCCATACGCAGTTTCTTCAATGCCCATATTTTCTCTGAAGTAGATTGGTACTGCCAGGAGCCGACATGTCTCATAGTCATAACAAAAAAGAAAAATTTTCTAAGTTATTAAAACATTTTAAATGCCATATTCTGTAGATCTCTGAAGGGTTTGAAGATGACCTATCTAAAATATATCTGCTCAATTTTTAAAACATATCTAATATGACTACAAGTTCTATTGTAATGTCTAACTACTAACTATCATTTCTTTATATCCTAATGGTAATAATAACATTCAAGGATCAAAAAATTGCATTGTTAAATGAACGATATAAGTACAATTAGAAATATACATATAGCATTTTCTAACAATATCAATTTCAATATATATAATTTGTATACAATATAAAACAATCCAATCCAATGTAAAGTATTTAAAACTAGTAATTGTCTTTCTCTTCTTCTTTCTTTCTCTTTTTTTTAAAATAAGAACCTTAAATCTAATCTGCTTAGTCTTTTTCCTAACCCTTGACAACAACTTGTAACCAACCCCCCTAAACAATGAAAATTATCCCAGACCCAAAACCCATTAAAAAGACCAAAAAACCACCCACCCCACACCACCTCTTTGGGAATGTGGGCGTCGTATTCTTAAAATTGCTTCCTGCTGGGTATGGGCGAAGTTATCTTTATCCAAAAAAAAAAATTTTAGGTTAATTGTCAAATTCTAGGAAAGGTAACTATATCCTTCATTATCCATTCTGTGTATAATGCCAAAGTTCAGGGTTTATCTCAAGTCCTTATTCAAGTAGTCTTTGAGACTGGATCATCTCAGCTAGTCATCTCAAAATTGCTCTGAGCACCTTTTAGTTCAAAGCTGATCTGTAGATGATGTTTGTCAGCTTAGTGATGTTATTATTGTCCACGTGGAATTGTTGTTGTTGTGGGGCCCCAACTTCTTCCTGGAGACTTCAGTTGATGTTAGGCCTGGCCGTGAATTCCTGCAGAAAACTGATAAGAGACTCGAACACAAAGACATATGTATGCAGCTAATTGAAGCCTTTTTTTTAGAATTAATCAGTACTCTATATGACCATTCATATCTTAGCAAAGTTTAAAATGTATATATATATAGATATATCTATATATCTATATATATATTAATCTTGTAAGTTTTGATATAAAATTTATACTTTAAGAAAAGTTTAAAGAATCAGAATAGAATCAAAGAGTTGAGATTAGTAATAGAATAGTCCCTTAATTAATTTGGCTTTTCTCCTGTCTCATAGCAGAAGATGACTCTTTTATTCTGGCATGATACAGGGAGTTTGCATTTTCCTTTTAACAACATGCTTGAGTTTAAAG